>NC_080477.1:1487500-1627500 GCF_030265055.1 Doryrhamphus excisus
ACAACTAGACCGCCGTGCAGCCCCTTTTTTGTTATTATTATTATTAATTCATTATTTCTTTCTTTTCGGGGGAGAGGCGGGGTCCACCCTGGACTGGTGGACAGCCAATCACAGGGCACATATAGACAAACAACCATTCACACTCACATTCATACCTATGGACAATTTGGAGTCGCTAATTAACCTAGCATGTTTTTGGAATGTGGGAGGAAACCGGAGTACCCGGAGAAAACCCACGCATGCACGGGGAGAACATGCAAACTCCACACAGAGATGCCCGTGGGTGGAATCGAACTCAGGTCTCTTTGCTGCATGGCCTGCACACTAACCACTCGCCTACCGTGCAGCCTTGTTCAATTAAAATAACACATAAAAATAAAATAAAGACCAAAAATGCAAAGTTCAACTGGAAATTGACTAAATGTGTGAGTGTGCATGGTGTGTTGAATAAATTCAGTAGTTGAAAACAAGAAGTGGTTAATATAGCTCTATACCTACTTGATGGCGGCCATGTTTTTGGAATGTGGGAGGAAACCGGAATCCCCGGAGAAAACCCACGCATGCACGGGGAGAACATGCAAACTCCACACAGAGATGCCCGTGGGTGGAATCGAACTCAGGTCTCTTTGCTGCATGGCCTGCACACTAACCACTAGTCTACCGTGCAGCCTTCTTCAATTATAATAATACATACAAATAAAATAAAGACCAAAAATGCAAAGTGCAACTGGAAATTGACTAAATGTGTGAGTGTGCATGGTGTGTTGAATAAAGACATTCAGTAGTTGAAAACAAGCAGTGGTTAATATAGCTCTATACCTGCTTGATGGCGGCCATGTTTTAACCTAGCATATTTTTGGAATGTGGTAGGAAACTGGAGTACCCGGAGAAAACCCACGCATGCACGGGGAGAACATGCAAACTCCACACAGAGATGCCCGTGGGTGGAATCGAACTCAGGTCTCTTTGCTGCATGGCCTGCACACTAACCACTAGCCTACCGTGCAGCCTTCTTCAATTAAAATAATACATACAAATAAAATAAAGACCAAAAATCCAATGTGCAACTGGAAATTGACTAAATGTGTGAGTGTGCATGGTGTGTTGAATAAATTCAGTTATTGAAAACAAGCAGTGGTTAATATAGCTCTATACCTGCTTGATGGCGGCCATGTTTTTGGAATGTGGTAGGAAACCGGAATCCCCGGAGAAAACCCACGCATGCACGGGGAGAACATGCAAACTCCACACAGAGATGCCCGAGGGTGGAATCGAACTCTCCTCAATGTGAGGTCTGCGTGCTGACCACACATCCACCGTGCAGCTGTACTTGCAATCTTTAGTTTTGAGTGCTCCCGTCACATAAAGGATCTTTGGCTTTAAAGGCACCAGAACGATCCTGTCACTGGGATGGATCTTTGACAAGCATTTTGAAGTAAGTCCTTGAAAACGGCAGAGCGCTCCTGTCGATTAGAGGATCTTTGACAAGCATTTTCACAGTAGGTCCCGAAAACAGCCAAATCTACATATAAAAGCGATTTCATCCGCCTCCACAAAGATGTGAAAGTCAACTGCTGCGACCTTTTGCTTTGCCAGATTGACAGCTAGCAATCGAGCAAAGACTAAAGCTAGCCGGAGCAAAGTGCCGGGGCGGCGGCCCGCTGTTAGCACTTATGAGCAGTGAAAACAGGAAAGCGACTACAAGGAAAATGACGGTGTTCTTGGAATCGGGCAGCCATGTTCAGTCGCTGTGTGCTGTATTTTTTGCTAAGATGCTCAAATCAGAAGCTAGAAGCGGATATTTCACCGAGACTGACAGACTAAAAGGTAAAACAAGGCCTTGCATGCGTGCACATTGTACATGTGTGCGTTTGTGCATCTGGCTCTGCATATGTTTGCCTCGCCATCGAGCAGCAGGCAGCTCGAAACCGCCCGTGCAAAGATACGCTTCATTTGGCCTCCCCGTCATGCCCTCACCGTATCTGATGTGCAGGCTTCTGGTTGCTGCTGTTTGGGAAGTGCAGCTATGCTAGCAAGTGATACCATCTCAACGCAGCTATCTGCTATCTGTTCGCATTTGTTCTTAGACACGTCACCCTCTTTGCTCCATAAATCAATGGTAATGGTAATGGTAATGGTAATGGTAATGGTAATGGTAATGGTAATGGTAATGGTAATGGTAATGGTAATGGTAATGGTAATGGTAATGGTAATGGTTTTATTTCATTTGAACATGCATCAGATTCCAATTGAGTGCATCCCATAATCAGTTCCCAGTTCCACATGTCCAAAAGGAGTAGGAAGAAGCAAAGCTTATTAAATCCTACCCCTCCATCTGGTACTTTTACAATCACTAACTGTTACATTTGTTCACTTCCTGCTTTCCTAATGTAGTTTAAGTTGTTTTAATTATTATTTTTTCGATTTTTTTATTTCATTTTTGTCACTTTTAATTTTGTTACATTTTGTTAATTTTAATTTTAATTTTAATTTTAATTTTAATTTTAATTTTAATTTTAATTTTAATTTTAATTTTAATTTTAATTTTAATTTTAATTTTAATTTTAATTTTAATTTTAATTTTAATTTTAATTTTAATTTTAATTTTAATTTTAATTTTAATTTTTGTTCACTTCCTGCTTTCCTAATATAATTTAAGTTAGTTTTTTCTGTTATTTATTTTATAAATTTTTATTTTTTATTTTAATGTAATTTAATTTTATTTATTTTATTATATTTATTTTTTAATTTTATAGATTCTTTATTTTTATGTATTTATTTATTCATATTTATTTATTTAATTTTGACATTTATTTTCACGTACCGAAGTAGGTGATATGACCATACAATGACATAATGGGTAATTGTAATGTAATTGTAATGCATGTTCAAATGAAATAAAACCATTACCATTACCATTTAAAATGCAAAATAATAGCATTCATAAACACTAAGTCAACATATGCCCACTTTAGTCATATTTATTAACCTGCTTAGGCATTAAAAGGTGTGTTTGGGCTACTTATCTTTATTTCCTTCTGTGCGGGTGAGCCATTAAATTACATTCTGTGTCAGACATCCCCATCCCGACCTACAAATTTTTTATTTTTTATTTTTTTTTGTCACGTACCAACGTAGTCCTAGCTAAGTCCTAAAGGGTGCATTCGAGTGCCTAAAAAGACCACCAATAATCAATCCTACAGGGAATGTTTCCCAGAACAGAAATAGTGTAAGGAACAACAAAGACAGGAGGTGAAGTCTTGGGAGATCCCACAGGAGAAGAAATTCCCAGGACGCACAAAACTGTTCGTGTTCTGTGTAGCACAGGAAGCACAGGAAGTTTGTATTCCTGTAGAGCCTTGAAGGAAAGAGCAAGATTTTGTTTGTTTGGTTTCGAGTTTGACTGTCAGCAGGCTACTTCCTGGTTCACGGGGGGACGACGTCTGCAGTCAACGCTCCCAGTCTAGGGTCACATTCAAGGTCGTCAGTCAAGATACGCAATCATGGGGAACAGTTAAGGCAACGTGTCAAAGCACACAATCAGAGTCCAGAGTCAAGGTTTACAAACAAAGTCTCCTCTCAGGGTCCAGAGCTGAGGTTGATGGTCAAGATCCACAGTCGAAACCCACTGTGAAGATCCACAATCTAGACCAACAAAGAAAGCATGCAGTTAAAGCCAACAACCAGTTTCTTGGTTTACAGTCAACTTGACCAACAAGTTCTAAACCTGGTAAAGAAACCTAGGACTACAGGACATTCAGTCTAGGTCCGCCGTCAAAAACTTCAGTCAAGATCCAATGACTAAAGCTAAATTCGACACTGAGAAAGACAGTCCACTGACTGTAGACCATAGTCAAGGCCTACAGGCATGCCGTAAAAGACCAGAGTCTGAACCTACAGCCTCAAACCACCATCAAAGCCCATAGTCTAGGCGCTACAGTCAAGGTCCACTATTCAAGGCCACAGTGAAGGCCTACAGCTAAGGCCCAAATTCTAAATCAACAGTCAAGTCCACAATCTAGACCAAGCACTCAGTTAAAGACAACAACCAGTTTTTTGGTTTAGAGTCAACTTGGTCAACAAGTTCTAAACCTTGGAAAGAAACCTAGGACTACAGGACATTCAGTCTAGGTCTGCTGTCAAAAACTTCAGTCAAGATCCAATGTCTAGAGCAGGGGTCTCAAACACGCGGCCCGTGGGCCAAATGTGGCCCGCAGGACACTAGTTTGAGGCCCCCGTCTTGATATGAAAGTTTAATGTTAGTTGATATGGATGCTGTATGGTATCATGTACCCAGAAAAAATTATTACGTTTGATTAATGTTCATGTTAAAGGTTAAATAACTGTTAATAGTTATCCTCCCTATCCGTGTGGAAGTGGTAAGTTTTTGGCTATTTAAGTTTCAAGGAAATAACTTGAAGGCTACCGTTTAGGTTGCTAGGTCTCTAGTTTGCGAGTTAGCATGTGTCTCAAGACCCTGCAGTTGCGCAATATGTTGTAAATAAAAAGAGTATAAATGTGACTATAGTCGTGTTTTGTCATGTCTACAGGGCTCTAATAATGCTTTGTTCATTTTAATCTGAAAAAAATAATTTGTCTACCCACCAACTATATGTGCTTTCTTAAGTTTTTATTATTATTATTATATTTATTTATTTATTACTGATTGATTGATTTTCTTGATATTCATTTTTCTGTTTTTAATAAATGCGTTTTTTTTTTTGTTTTTTTTTGGAAAACCTGATGCGGCCCAGTCTCGCCCAGACCCTAGCTCCAGTGGCCCCAAAGTAAATTGAGTTTGAGACCCCTGGTCTAGAGCTAAATTCGACACTTAGAAAGACAGGCCACTGACTGTAGACCATAGTCAAGGCCTACAGGCATGCCGTAAAAGACCAGAGTCTGAACCTACAGCCTCAAATCACAGTCAAAGTCCATAGTCTAGGCCAGGGGTGGGAAAACTACGGCCCGGGGGCCACATCCGGCCCGCCAAGTGTTTGAATACGGCCCGCCCAATCTTTCCAAAGTATTTAATTTAAAGTCAACATACAACCTGGCATCATGGCCTGAGCCAACCTTTTGATGGTTGTATCAATTTCGTTGTTTGACATGGTCTGTTGTTTACAAAGTGCTCCTGAAAAAAGAGACACAAGCACATAATAATAATAAAATTAAAATAATTATTATTATATTATTATTATAACTATTCTGATTATTATATTTATTATATTAATGCTAATTATTATATTAATTATATATAATAATATTGTTATATTTGCATATTTTACATAATAAAAATATAATAATTATTATTTTAATTTTATTTTAATTATTATAATATTTTATTATTTTTAAAATATTTAAATATAAAAAAGAGACACAAGCACATAATAATAATAAAATTAAAATAATAATTATTATATTATTATTATAACTATTATGATTATTATATTTATTATATTAATGCTAATTATTATATTAATTATATATAATAATATTGTTATATTTGCATATTTTACATAATAATAATATAATAATTATTATTTTAATTTTATTTTAATTTTATTTTAATTATTATAATATTTTTAAAATATTTAAATATAAATATTAAATAATAAATAATAATAGCAGATTACATGACAATTTTACAGATACAATAATACCAGGTGGACTGTTACGTGTAAAATATATAGTCTGCCCCCCCCCCACCCCCCCCGGAAATTTTGTTAAATCAATGCGGCCCGCCAGTCAAAAAGTTTGCCCACCCCTGGTCTAGGCGCTACAGTCAAGGTCCACTATTCAATGCCACAGTGAATACTGAAGTGCTATAGTTGTTTATACTTCCTTGCTCACTGAACTGATGTCTCACGTGGCATCTCGCCGGACGCCTATTTTAAATTTTGTGCTACTTCAGAGGCGCATTTTTTTACGACATCACCGACTTTAGATTTTTGACTGCATTTGGCGAACTCGATGATTCTCGACTGATTTGACTGACAAAAACTCCAAAATAACAAGTAAACCCCAGCAGAGACATTGCGAGTGACAACAGACGTCTGCGAGACATGAATGAGCGACCTCAGCGGAGGAATGAAGACTGAGAGAGAGAGAGAGAGAGAGCATGTCATCTTTACCCTCTTCTTTTTTCTGTGATTTCCTTGTCGTATTTGGGTCACGTATTGTTACACTCCACTGCTATTCCCCACTTTTTTTTTTTTTTTTTTCCCGGGTAACTTTCTTCTCTCCCTACGTCTTGTGATCCATCCAGCTCTGTCTCTTGGTGTCATTTCATCACCGTCTCACTTGCAACCTTTGTTTTTTTGTGCATTGCAACTTGGTGTCAAAGCAGCACCGCTTGAAGAGAGAGAGAGAGACTGTGCGTTGCTAGCAAAGGAGAGTGTCAGCCCCTGAGCAAGGCACACATGAACCTCAGACAATCCTTCGACACTGAAAGTACGCCACAAAAGTGAGAGTTGTGCTCCACAAAGGACTAAAAACAAGGACATTGGAGGTAATGCTAATGCTAATGCTAATGCTAATGCTAATGCTAATGATAATGATAATGATAATGCTAATGATAATGATAATGATAATGGTTTTATTTTATTTGAACATCAGATTCCAATTGAGTGCATCCCATAATCAGTTCCCAGTTCCACATGTCCAAAAGGAGTAGGAAGAAGCAAAGCTTATTAAATCCTACCCCTCCATCTGGTACTTTTACAATCAGTAACTGTTACATTTGTTCACTTCCTGCTTTCCTAATATAGTTAAAGTTGTTTTAATTATTATTTTTTCAATATTTTTATTTCATTTTTGTCACTTTTAATTTTGTCACATTTTTTAAATTAATTTTAATTTTAATTTTAATTTTAATTTTAATTTTAATTTTAATTTTAATTTTAATTTTAATTTTAATTTTAATTTTAATTTTAATTTTAATTTTAATTTTAATTTTAATTTTAATTTTAATTTTAATTTTAATTTTAATTTTAATTTTAATTTTAATTTTTGTTCACTTAATTTTCTGATCTGATGGGGGTTCAGATCTACTGTTGCCTGCTTGTTAAGCCCTTTGAGGCTCTTTTGTGATTAAGGGCTGTATAAATAAACTTGACTTTTTATTTTTATTTTTATTTTTATTTTTATTTTTATTTTTATTTTTATTTTTATTTTTATTTTTATTTTTATTTTTATTTTTATTTTTATTTTTATTTTTATTTTTATTTTTATTTTTATTTTTATTTTTATTTTTATTTTTATTTTTATTTTTATTTTTTGTCACATACGGAAGATGTATTTATACATTTATTTACACATATACCGAGGGCCGTAAAGAGGTGATGATGCAACTCCACATTAGAAGAGAGCATGTTTGGTGTAGTTTTAAGTTGAAAAAAGTGGCAGAAGTGCATTTTATAAAAACTGCACGGCAACCAGGAAGTGAAAAGGCATCTCGTCGTGTTGGGTGAAGGAGGTTACACATTGAAGGGCAAATTCGTGCACACATAGTTCAGTTGCAAGTGTGAAAATTGTAAATAGTTTAGTTATTGTTTTGTTTGTTTTGTTTATGTTGTGGCATCATAGTTTAGACATGGCGGCTGAATATATATGGCTAAATTTCCATGTTCTCCTTGTGCATGCATGGGTTTTCTCCGGGTACTCCGGTTTCCTCCCACATTCCAAAAACATGCTAGGTTAATTGGCCACCCCAAATTGTCCATAGGTATGAATGAGAGTGTGAATGGTTGTTTGTCTATATGTGCCCTGTGATTGGCTGGCCACCAGTCCAGGGTGTACCCCACCTCTCTTGCATGAAGACAGCTGGGATAGGCTCCAGCACCCCCTCTTGAGGATAAGCAGTAGGAAATGAATGAATGAATAACAACTGCTTGTTGATGTTTGCCTTGTTTTCAACTACTGAATGTCTTTATTCAACACACCATGCACACTCGCACATTTAGGCAAAAAAAAAAAAATGGCAAAAAACTCCAATCATCTACTGATTATAATAATTATGTATACGTTTTTGGTTACATTTTAAAGTGGATATTGCTAACATTCTTTAAAAAAAAAGTCAAATTACCTCCGAGTTTTAGCACACTGCTGAAAGTCATGACTGTGAACGAGGCTTGTTGTGTTCCAGATGGCAGCAGAAGCTTTGGCCTGCGGTGGCTGACAGAAGGCTTCAAAACTCTTTTTTCACTGCTAGCATGAAACTCTTTTACCGCATTCCCTTTGCACACATTTGTTTCCTGCCTTTAATCCAACTCGCCTGCATTTCCCACTTCTCATTGCTCCCTCGTTGTCGTTGTCGTCGTGCACTTTTCTCACCTCCATCACAGCGTCCTGCTCTCTATTCCCCCGGTGCTCCCGCATCTGATTTCTTCCTTCCCGGCTGACAGGATATGCATTCTTGCCCACCTTATCTGGATCTCCAGCAGCCCGTCACTTTCTGGCCCTATTGCCTGTCCTCCTCTCTGGGGGGGCCTGGGGGGGGCGGCAGGCAGGCAGGCAGGCAGGCTTCTTACGACTTCACTAAATAACAAAGCTCAGTGGACACATTACACTTAAGTGGAATCAACTTGCCCTGAGGTTCCACTCAATGAAGCTTTGTCATTGTCCAAAAAAAAAAAAACTATTTTTGGGCTATTTTTATTTATATACTTATGTCGATTGCAATGTTAAAAATAATTTATAAAACATTGTAAATCGAGTTTTCACGTCATAACAACACTAATAAAAATATACGTAAAATACAAGAATTATTTATTAGAATAGAATAATAATAATAAAAAACTCCTTACTTTTATGCCTATAGTTGTCTAGCACACAGGAAGGGACGTTGCAAAGGAAGAAGAGACAAGAGTCATTGACTGACTTACTTTCATACTGTAAGAGCTTACAGTACTTACTTACTTACTTACTTACTTACTTACTTACTTACTTACTTACTTACTTACTTACTTACTTACTTACTTACTTACTTACTTACTTACTTACTTACTTACTTACTTACTTACTTACTTACTTACTTACTTACTTACTTACTTACTTACTTACTTACTTACTTACTTACTTACTTACTTACTTACTTACTTACTTACTTACTTACTTACTTACTTACTTACTTACTTACTTACTTACTTACTTACTTACTTACTTACTTACTTACTTACTTACTTACTTACTTACTTACTTACTTACTTACTTACTTACTTACTTACTTACTTACTTACTTACTTACTTACTTACTTACTTACTTACTTACTTACTTACTTACTTACTTACTTACTTACTTACTTACTTACTTACTTACTTACTTACTTACTTACTTACTTACTTACTTACTTACTTACTTACTTACTTACTTACTTACTTACTTACTTACTTACTTACTTACTTACTTACTTACTTACTTACTTACTTACTTACTTACTTACTGACCACCAACTTACATTTCGACTAGCTTACTGAGCTACTTGCGTACTGATGATCGAGTATTCTTACTTACTTACATACTTACCGACTGACTACTTTATGGATACAATATCCATAAAGCTAATAACAAGGCTAAAAGCTAACTTACTTTCCTACGTACGTACGTACGTACTAACAGATGATCTAATATACCGACTTACTTACATACTTACATACTTATATCTACTGACTAACTCACCTACTTACTAACACACTTAGCTACTGACTGACTTACTTACTTACCAATTTACATACAAACCGATTTACAGTACCTACTTAGTTAGTACTAACTGAATCTACTATAATAATGATAATGATAATAATGCTAATAATGATAATAATGCTAATAATGATAATGCTAATAATGATAATGCTAATAATGCTAATAATAATAATGCTAATAATAATAATAATAATAATAATAATAATAATAATAATAATAATAATAATAATAATAATAATACATTTTATTTGTATGGCACTTTTCAAAGTATTCAAAGACGCTTTACAGTGAAGGAAAAAAATAGATTTGAGTAAAAAACAGCGTAAACGATGCATTAAAATACAATATCCATAAAGCTAAAAAAACAAGGCTAAAAGCTAACTTACTTTCCTATGTACGTACGTACTAACAGATGATCTAATATACGTACTTACTTACATACTTATCTATGTGACTAACTCACCTACTTACTAACACACTTGCCTACTGACTGACTTACTTACTTTCCCATTTATTGACTTACTTACGTACATACTGACCAACTGTCTTAAGTTTAGGTTATGTATGTTATAAAAGTTATTTTTATTTTTATTTTTATTTTTATTTTTATTTTTATTTTTATTTTTATTTTTATTTTTATTTTTATTTTTATTTTTATTTTTATTTTTATTTTTATTTTTATTTTTATTTTTATTTTTATTTTTATTTTTATTTTTATTTTTGTATTTTTTTTCCAATTCAATCACATTTTTGGGGCCTTATTTTTTTAAAAAATTAGCCCCTGCCACCAGTTTTATGCATCGTCACCAAACTTGGTGGAGACGTCAATCATGACGGGACGCACAAAAAAGTCTCATAAACGCATATTCCTAAACAAACAGGAAGTCTGCCATTTTGGTCAGTGGCGACTAACTATTTTGGGGGTTGTACTTTGACCAACTCGTTTAAAATGGCTTTAATCACTAATTGCATTTTTAAGAGCCGTCTTAAAAATGTGCAAAATTGTTAAAATAGTAGCAGGTATTCTAGCGAGGAAGGTTTTATTTGTGGAAAATAGACAACCTAAACGTCGATAGGTTTGTTGTTACATTTGTGTTAGTATTGGCGGCCATATTGTTTGTTTATCACAAATATAACAACCAAGTAGGAATGCAATATATTGTATGTTGTTTTTAGAATTCAGCATCAGTCAACGCCGATTCTAAACGAACCGGAAATGGAATCAAGCCCCACCCACATCCGCCCCATGTTGGTAGCCTCAGAGTACAGGGACGGACGATGTGTAATGAGCAGGATGACCAAAGGAGACGAGTGTGCGATCAAAGCAAGGACAGACAGTGAGAAATATTCACACAACTCTACTATATTCTTTTATTCATCGCCTGCACGCCCAGAGTGACTCAGCTTACTCTCCTGCTGTCAAAATGTGTCATTCTCCATTAGTGGCTCCATTCCCGTGACTACTGCTTCGACTACTAGCATGCACGAGTTGTCACTTTGTTGTTTGGGGCGTGCACCCGAGCCTGTGGGAGTGGGGACGCCCCATTCCGGGAACAATGACAGTTGGAATGATGATTACTCTTATCTTTATGGGAGGTCCTGAAAAGACAGCGGGAAAGGTTACCTTTTGTAATAGAAATGACTAGGAAGACTCATTCATTCATTCCTTTTCTATTGCTTATCCTCACGAGGGTCGCGGGGGATGCTGGAGCCTATCCCAGCTGTCTTCGGTCGGCAATTAACCGAGCATGTTTTTGGAAAAAAAAGTACCCGGAAAAAAACCCACGCATGCACGGGGAGAACATGCAAAATCCACACAGAGATGACTGAGGGTGGAATCGAACACAGGTCTCCTAGCTGCGTGGCCTGCGCACTAACCACTCGGCCGCCATGCAGCCTTGTTCAATTAAAATAACACATAAAAATAACATAAAGACTAAAAATGCAAAGTGCAACTGGAAATTGCCTAAATGTGCGAGTGTGCATGGTGTGTTGAATAAAGACATTCAGTAGTTGAAAACAAGCATGTTTTTGGAAAAAAGTACCCGGAAAAAAACCCACGCATGCACGGGGAGAACATGCAAAATCCACACAGAGATGACTGAGGGTGGAATCGAACTCAGGTCTCCTAGCTGCGTGGCCTGCGCGCTAACCACTCGGCCGTCGTGCAGCCTTGTTCAATTAAAATAACACATAAAAATAAAATAAAGACTAAAAATGCAAAGTGCAACTGGAAATTGCTTAAATGTGTGAGTGTGCATGGTGTGTTGAATAAAGACATTCAGTAGGTGAAAACAAGGCAAACGTCAACAAGCAGTTGTTATTCATTCATTCATTTTCTACCGCTTATCCTCACGAGGGTAGCAGGGGGTGCTGGAGCCTATCCCAGCTGACTTGCAGAGGTAGGGTACACCCTGGACTGGTGGCCAGCCAATCACAGGGCACATATACTGTAGACAAACAACCATTCACACTCACATTCATACCTATGGACAATTTGGAGTGGCTAATTAACCTAGCATGTTTTTTGGAATGTGGGAGGAAACCGGAGTACCCGGAGAAAACCCACGCATGCACGGGGAGAACATGCAAACTCCACACAGAGATGGCCGAGGGTGGGATCGAACTCGGGTCTTCTAGCTGTGAGGTCTGCACGCTAACCCCTCAACCGCCATGCAGCCCTTTTTTGTTATTATTATTATTATTATTCATTCACTAATTTTCTACCACATTTTCTCACGAGGGTCGTGGGGGTGCTGGAGCCTATCCCAGCTGTCTTGCGGAGGTAGGGTACACCCTGGACTGGTGGCCAGCCAATCACAGGGCACATATAGACAAACAACCATTCACACTCACATTCATACCTATGGACAATTTGGAGTGGCTAATTAGCCTAGCATGTTTTTTGGAATGTGGGAGGAAACCGGAGTACCCGGAGAAAACCCACGCATGCACGGGGAGAACATGCAAACTCCACACAGAGATGGCCGAGAGTGGACTTGAACCCAGGTCTCCTAGCTGTGAGGTCTGCGTGTGAAAACTTTTGATGTGTGTTGGTGTACTTGAGTTGTAACAAAAGCATTTTTTGCTTATTTGTTTCAAAGACAAAAGTTATGCTTGAAATGTATCTTCTAATTTAACTTTTAGTCGGAAACTGATATTTTCCTGAAACTTTCATATGTTCTACTGCTGATTACTAAAGAACGGAAAAGGGTAGAAGCAATCTTTTTTTTGCTGATGAAAACCAGGAGTCTAATCTTTCTTTTGGTGGGTCCCATGTTCATGTAGCCATAAAACACAATATCATGTATGCTTTTCAAAATAATAATAGTAATAATATGTTTTCATATCATTCATTTTTTTTCCCAATATTTTGAAGGCCACGGCGCCCTTAGCATGCGCCTCTAATCTTGCCTAATGGACCAGCCGACTCTGACTTTACCTCAGCGACGTATGTCTGAGAACTGAAATTTCCCACGTTTCTTGAATGCAGCAGAAATACAGTATGTCATCCATCTTTCAGCATTGATAGCGAGCGTCTCGGTGGGTGCTGCCATTGCTTTATGACACCAGACATCTCCAAGGAGTCGGAGTTTGATCGATTTGGCCCAAGTTTGCAAGGACTTCCATTAGTATTCCGTTGTACTTTTCCTAGCGGGAGCTTGAAGAAGAAGAAGAATCTCAATGTTTTTCCGGTGGAAGGATGCTGTTAATATCCTCCTGGAGCTGCAGACAGACGCTTGACGTTTGCCTCGTGTGCCACGGGCTAATAGGAAGATTCTCCCGTCTCCGACTGGAAGCTGTAAATTCTTTTTGTTTCCAGTGAAAGGAGATGACTCAAAATGTCAGTAACAAGAATTGTTGGACACACAGACTTAAATGCCTCACTGTATTCGTTACTGGTGTCTATTTTTATGTTACAATGTTGATATTTTGACACATTTAATTGTGTGATATTAGAGCTAAAGTTGCTGTCCTGTTAGAAGATGGAAATCCCATCGTTTTAGCCACTTGTCCCACCTTGTTTGATGGTCCTTGAAAGCACCATTTAACTTTCTACCACACTTTTTTTTTTTAGGTTTTTCTTTCATCTCATATTTGGTCCCAAATTCTGATATACAATTAATTACATTGATTAAGGCTGCACGGCGGTTAAGTGGTTAGCGCGCAGACCTCACAGCTAGGAGACCTGAGTTCAATCCCACACTCGGCCATCTTTGTGTCGAGTTTGCATGTGGGTTTTCTCCGGGTTTCTCCCACATTCCAAAAACATGCTAGGTTAATTAGCGACTCCAAATTGTCCATAGGTATGAATGTGAGTGTGAATGGTTGTTTGTCTATATGTGCCCTGTGATTGGCTGGCCACCAGTCCAGGGTGTACCCCGCCTCTCGCCTGAAGACAACTGGGATAGGCTCCAACACCCCCTGTGTGAGGATAAGCGGTAGAAAATGAATGAATGAATAACAACTGCTTGTTGACGTTTGCCTTGTTTTCAACGACTGAATGTCTTAATTCAACACACCATGCACACTCGCACATTTAGGCAATTTCCAGTTGCACTTTGCATTTTTAGTCTTTATTTTAATTGTATGTGTTATTTTAATTGAACAAGACTGCACAACGACCGAGTGGTTAGCACGCAGGCCACGCAGCTTGGAGAACTGAGTTCGATTCCACCCTCAGTCATCTCTGTGTGGATTTTGCATGTTCTCCCCGTGCATGCGTGGGTTTTCTCCGGGTACTCCGGTTTCCTCCCACATTCCAAAAACATGCTAGGTTAATTAGCGACTCCAAATTGTCCATAGGTATGAATGTGAGTGTGAATGGTTGTTTGTCTATATGTGCCCTGTGATTGGCTGGCCACCAGTCCAGGGTGTACCCCGCCTCTCTCGCCCGAAGACAGCTGGGATAGGCTCCAGTATTCCCTGCGACCCTTGTGAGGATAAGCGGTAGAAAATGAATGAATGAATGATTAAATTAAATTAAATTAAATTAAATTAAATTAATTAAATTAAATTAAATTTAATTTAATTTAATTTAATTTAATTTAATTTAATTTAATTTAATTTAATTTAATTTAATTTAATTTAATTTAATTTAATTTAATTTAATTTAATTTAATTTAATTTAATTTAATTTAATTTAATTTAATTTAATTTAATTTAATTTAATTTAATTTAATTTAATTTAATTTAATTTCAATGGGAAAGTACTTTGCTAAATTTAATTTAATTTAATTTAATTTAATTTAATTTAATTTAATTTAATTTAATTTAATTTAATTTAATTTAATTTAATTTAATTTAATTTAATTTAATTTAATTTAATTTAATTTAATTTAATTTAATTTAATTTAATTTAATTTAATTTAATTTAATTTAATTTAATTTGTGTACCATAGTGCGTGTCAATATAGTGATATATATAGCACATCATGACTGGTTCAAGACTCTTCATCCTTGTATTTAGCAAACATCAACTGCTTGTATTGTTTCTTGAATTGGCTCATCGTTGTGCATTGTTTGATTCCCTTACTCAATCCATTCCATAGTTTGATTCCACATACTGAAATGCTATGGCTAGCATAACGTAGTCCTAGCATAGAAGTGTTTCATATGTACTTCTTAAATATGAGATCATATTTCTCCTCTCTTGTAGAGAAGTATTGGATGACATTTTTAGCTAATTGGTAATTGATATTGTTTACTTCGTGTTGCTGATATTATGTTCTGTTTTGTACGGCTGAAGCACTGTTTTACTTGGAATTACCAACGCCAAACGCTGCTCTGCTTGGTATCGTATGGGTAAGAAAACCATCCGTCTGAGTATGGTCTTATTAGAACCTCCAGAAGCCGTAATCATTGTCCAGAATTGTCTTGTTGTTTTGAGTTTGTCCTAAAAGCGTGATTTATATGCTCCGGCCCGAACCCTGCGGGCTTCAGACACAACAGCGCTAACAAAAGGCCACATGTCTCGTTTGTCAAATGAATCTACTTCCTCTTTACAGCTCGTGAAATCCATTCCAGGAGTCCAGTCTGTCATTGGAAGCGTGATGCGCTGATTGCCTGCCTCGCATCTGTCGGCACGTAAATGCTACTCCCAATTATTTCCGCCGCCTCCCCGCTCGCTGTCAAATTAGCGGCGCCGCCAGGCAAGCGCGGCTCCTAGCCGCACCTTTCTGACAGGAAGAAGAAAGAGTCCGACACCGCAAGAGCCAGCGAGAGCTCGGCCTCTGTGAGCATTTTAAATGTGGGAGCCCGGAGAATCAGACAGACTCCGACACGGAGCACAACTTGGGAATGGGAAAGTACTTTGCTTCCGAGAATAGATGAAATGTGGGAAATGCTTGCAAAGTGAGGCCGTTTCTTTGAGGAAGCTACATGCTACGTTAGCCGCAGCTAATCAGGAGCTGCTCTGACGTGTGCAGTGCTTTTCATAATAATAATAATAATAATAATAATAATAATAATAATAATAATAATAATAATAATAATAATAATAATAATAATAATAATAATAATAATAATAATAATAATAATAATAATAATAATAATAATAATACAATAATATAATAATATAAAACTATAATATATATTTTAATATTTATAATGTTTAATATTTCATTTTTTTAAATATATATTTTAATAATTTAATACGAATTACAAAAATAGAAGCATTTAAATACATACTTAAATCCATGTTTTTTCATTAATTAAATTTTAATTAATTTAATTAAATGTGATTATTGTTTTGATAAAAAATATAAAATATACAATAAAAAACTAATTATAGTCCCATATTTAAATGTGACTTTTTTCAAATAAAAACATGCAATTAAACATGTATTTAAATGTTATTTTTTAAACTAATACTAATCATAAGTAGTTTTATTATTAAAAATATAACATCAAATAAATGCAATATAAAATATAATATTTTAAAAAATAAAATAATAATAATAATAATAATAATAATAATAATAATAATAATAATAATAATAATAATAATATATAATAATATAATAATATAATAATATATTATAATAATATAAAACTATAATATATATTTTAATATTTATAATGTTTAATATTTCATTTTTTTTAATATATATTTTAATAATTTAATACGAATTACAAAAATAGAAGCATTTAAATACATACTTAAATCCATGTTTTTTTCATTAATTAAATTTTAATTATTTAATTAAATGTGATTATTAATTGTTTTGATTAAAAAAATATAAAATATACAATAAAAAACTAATAATAGTCCCATATTTAAATGTGACTTTTTTAAAAATAAAAACATGCATTTAAACATGTATTTAAATGTTATTTTTTTAAACTAATAATAATGATAATTAAATGTGATTTTTTTACAAATAAAAAACATGCATTTAAACATGTATTTAAATGTTATTTTTTAAACTAATAATAATCATAATTAAATGTGATTATTAGTTGTAGTATTAAAAATATAACATCAAATAAATACAATATAAAATATAATATTTTAAAAATAAAAAAATAAAAATAATTTAAAAACTTGTGATTTTTTATACAAAATAAATAATTTCTTCCTAGTTTTGTGATGGAAACAATTATTAGAAAACTATTTGTAGTGATTGATTAGTATTGCTGGTTGAACGTGCTTCAATAAAAACCTGCAGTTTGAGAAATGATAATGAAGTGCAAATGAACAGAAGAAAAATGGCAGCACATTAAAGAAGACACGTAACAACAAATAAGGTTTATTTAGTAGTAGCGTTGTCGCGTGACTCATTAAGGTCATTTAGTGTGTGTGTGTTACATGATTGTGTGTGTGTGTGTGTGTGTGTGTGTGTGTGAGGTACCTCTTTCTGCTGATTACTAAAGAACGGGAAAAAAATGTAGAAACAAGCTTTTTCTGATGAAAGACGGGAGTCTAATCTTTAATTTAGTAGGTTCAATCTTTATATAGCCATATAACACAATATACTGTTTGGTTGCTAGTGTAATGTTAGCATTGTAGCCCCCATAGCAATGCTAGTGTTGCTAACATTTGTGTCCACCAGTCCATTCATTCATTCATTCATTTTCTACCACTTATTCTCAAGAGGGTTGCAGGGGTGCTGGAGCCTATCCCAGCTGTCTTCGGGTGGGATAGAGAAGTGGGGTACACCCTGGACTGGTGGCCAGCCAATCACAGGGCACATATAGACAAACAACCATTCACACTCACATTCATACCTATGGACAATTTGGAGTCGCTAATTAACCTAGCATGTTTTTGGAATGTGGGAGGAAACCGTAGTACCCGGAAAAAAACCCGCGCATGCACGGGGAGAACATGCAAACTCCACACAGAGATGACTGAGGGTGGAATCGAACTCAGGTCTCCTAGCTGCGTGGCCTGCGCGCTAACCACTCGTGCTGTGCAGCCTTGTTCAATTAAAATAACACATACAAATAAAATTAAGACTAAAAATGCAAAGTGCAAATGGAAATTGCCTAAATGTGCGAGTGTGCATGGTGTGTTGAATTAAGACATTCAGTCGTTGAAAACAAGGCAAACGTCAACAAACAGTTGTTATTCATTCATTCATTTTCTACCGCTTATCCTCACAAGGTCGCGGGGTTGCTGGAACCTATCCCAGCTGTCTTGGGGCGAGAGGCGGGGTACACCCTGGACTGGTGGCCAGCCAATCACAGGGCACATATAGACAAACAACCATTCACACTCACATTCATACCTATGGACAATTTGGTGTCGCTAATAAAACTAGCATGTTTTTGGAATGTGGGAGGAAACCAGAGTACCCGGAAAAAAACGATGCATGCACGGGGAGAACATGCAAACTCCACACAGAGATAGCCGAGGGTGGAATCGAACCCGGGTCTCTTAGCTGTGAGTCCACCAGTCCAAATTATTTTTCCAATAGTATCTTCTTTAGCCATTGGAAAAGCATCAGTTCCACCCTCGGCCACACAGAGATGGCCGAGGGTGGAATTTAACTCGGGTCGCCTAGCTGCGAGGCCTGCACGCTAACCACTTGCCCTCCGTGCAGCCCTATTATGGCCTATTATTAGTCCAAAATATTGAAAGACAGGTTCAAGTTATTCTGGTCATTAGGAATCAGCAAAGACATGAGGTTATATTACATGACCTTAAAGGGGACAGTGGGAGGGGGCGTGTCTGGAGGCGTGTCCGGAGGCGGGCCATGGGCGGAAAACATTAAAACAGATTGTTTTAATGTTTTGCGGGAACCACTACATCCAAATAAACACAGCTGAATAGGTGCAGATTCTGGAAGATCTATATAAAGTTTTGTGTGCTGTTATTGTGTGTAGCTGCTCTATAGGAGTCCACTCAATACAAAGGGCCAAAAAATGAACATAACAGGTCCCCCTTTTGGAATGTGGGAGGAAACCGGAGTACCCGGAAAAAAAACCCACGCATGCACGAGGAGAACATGCAAACTCCCCACAGAGATAGCCGAGGGTGGAATCGAACCCGGGTCTCCTAGCTGTGAGTCCACCAGTCCAAATTGTTTTTTTAGCCATTGGAAAAGCATCAGTTCCACCCTCAGCCAAACAGAGATGGCCGAGGGTGGAATTTAACTCGGGTCTCCTAGCTGCGAGGCCTGCACGCTAACCACTTGCCCTCCGTGCAGCCCTATTATGGCCTATTATTAGTCCAAAATATTGAAAGACAGGTTCAAGTTATTCTGGTCATTAGGAATCAGCAGGGACATGAGGTTATATTACATGACCTTAAAGGGGACAGTGGGAGGGGGCGTGTCTGGAGGCGGGCCTGGGGCGGAAAACGTTAAAACTGATTGTTTTAATGTTTTGCGGGAACCAATACATCCAAATAAACACAGCTGAATAGGTGCAGATTCTGGAAGATATATATAAAGTTTTGTGTGCTGTTATTGTGTGTAGCTGCTCTATAGGAGTCCACTCAATACAAAGGGACAAAAAATGAACATAACAGGTCCCCCTTTTGGAATGTGGGAGGAAACTGGAGTACCCGGAAAAAAAACCCACGCATGCACGAGGAGAACATGCAAACTCCACACAGTTGCCGAGGGTGGAATCGAACCCGGGTCTCCTAGCTGTGAGTCCACCAGTCCAAATAATTTTTCCAATAGTATCTTCTTTAGCCATTGGAAAAGCATCAGTTGGAATTTAACTCGGGTCTCCTAGCTGCGAGGCCTGCACGCTAACCACTTTTCCTCCGTGCAGCCCTATTATGGCCTATTATTAGTCCAAAATATTGAAAGACAGGTTCAAGTTATTCTGGTCATTAGGAATCAGCAGGGACATGAGGTTATATTACATGACCTTAAAGGGGACAGTGGGAGGGGGCGTGTCTGGAGGCGTGTCCGGAGGCGGGCCATGGGCGGAAAACATTAAGATATATATAAAGCTTTGTGTGCTGTTATTGTGTGTAGCTGCTCTATAGGAGTCCACTCAATACAAAGGGCCAAAAAATGAACATAACAGGAAACCGGAAACCGGAGTACCCGGGAAAAAACCCACGCATGCACGAGGAGAACATGCAAACTCCACACAGAGATAGCCGAGGGTGGAATCGAACCCGGGTCTCCTAGCTGTGAGTCCACCAGTCCAAATTGTTTTTTTAGCCATTGGAAAAGCATCAGTTGTGACAAATCCAAGCGTGAAAGTCTCACAGGTTGTATTTTGTTTGTCTGGAGTGTTTTCACTCAGCAGCAATCTGACATTTTTGAGGCGTTCCGGCCTCCTGCAGCTCGCAGTCGACTGACAGCGGCGGGTAAGAAGCCGCCTAAAACAAGCCTTGTTCTTAAACGATACCTTCTCTCCGGGGACCCCGGGGCCAGCGCCACCTGACGTGCCTGCTGGTTATTTTGGGCAGAGGGGACTGTCTGTCAGTGCGACGACCTTTTGTCACACAAACACAACTCACACACACATTAGCGTGGAGGTGTGGGCTCACACACCTGACTGCCTGTCAAAGTACTCGCTCTTCTACTCGGGAAGTGGAAACATCTGATTCCTGGTGGAAAATGTATCATAGTAATAATACCTGCTTAAAATAATTTTAATTTAAATAGCATGACAGCCACTGAAAGAGGATATTTTTATTTTTATTTTTTTTTATTTTTATTTTTTTTCCGTTTTCAAAAATTGTAAGCTCATAGTAAATAATTTCAATACCAAATGTACACAATTACAAAAAAATTAAAAATAAATAATAATATTAAAGAGTGGTCTAAAAATGTAATGTAACAATTAAAAAAATATTTTAAAAAATATATACAAATCCGTTACATGTTCTAAAAATGTGTTTATTGATTTAATTTATTATTTAGTAGTTTTAATTAATAAAAATAATAATAATAGTATTATTTTCTTACGAATATAAATGTTTTGCTTTTACTAAAAAAATTACAAAAATTTGAAAAATAAATAATAATATTAAGGAAGCTCAGAGTGGTCTAAAAATGTAATGTAACAATTAAAAAAATATTTTAAAAAATATATACAAATCCGTTACATGTTCTAAAAATGTGTTTATTGATTTAATTTATTATTTAGTAGTTTTAATTAATAAAAATAATAATAATAGTATTATTTTCTTACGAATATAAATGTTTTGCTTTTACTAAAAAATTTACAAAAATTTGAAAAATAAATAATAATATTAAGGAAGCTCAGAGTGGTCTAAAAATGTAATGTAACAATTAAAAAAAATATTTAAAAAAAAATATATAAATCTGTTACATGGTCTAAAACCGTGTTTATTGATTTAATTAGTTTATTAATTAGTTAATTAATTAATTTAGTATTTATTTAATTAATAAAAATAATAATAGTATTATTTTCTTACAAATATGAATGTTTTGCTATTACTAA
The DNA here is from genome assembly GCF_030265055.1 of Doryrhamphus excisus. Lineage (NCBI taxonomy): Eukaryota > Metazoa > Chordata > Actinopteri > Syngnathiformes > Syngnathidae > Doryrhamphus > Doryrhamphus excisus. The sequence goes on from NC_080477.1 coordinate 1,509,081, forward strand.
TATGAGTTATTACTACTCAACAATTCAGCGTCTTTTCTTTACATTTTTCCTTTCTGCTGTATTTTCCCCATTTTTACTGTTTTCTGTTTTCAAAAATTTGTACGCTCTAGTAAATAATTTCAATACCAAATGTACACAATTACAAAAATTTAAAAACATGCATTTAAACATGTATTTAAATGTTATTTTTTAAACTAATAATAGTCATAATTAAATGTGATTATTAGTTGTTTTAATAAAAAATATAAAATATACAATTAAAAACTAATAATAGTCCTATGTTTAAATGTGATTTTTTTTACAAATAAAAAACATGCATTTAAACAAGTATTTAAATGTTATTTTTTTAAACTAATAATAGTCATAATTAAATGTGATTATTAGTTTTATTATTAAAAATATAACATCAAATAAATATTCAAACATCAAAATATTTTTTAAAAATCATTTAAAAACTTGTGATTTTTAATATAATAAAATAAATAAATAATTGGAAATACTAAAATTTAAATACATTATTTGATACATTCAAATATATTTAAATAAATAAATGAAAAATAATATTAATCATATATTGAAATGTGATTTGGACTTTTGCAATCAAACAATATGCATTTAAACCTGGATTTAAATGTTATTGTTGAATAAATAATACATTTCGTAATGCATTTATGTTACAGTTATTTTACTTATTTTTTAAATAACACTACTTTTTTCAAGAAATAAAATTTCTCCCACTCATCATCTACTTAATTAGGTAGACATGAAACTCTGAAGACAGACTTTGCAAAGATATTAATGCCCATGTAGTTAATTATGAATATAATCTGTGAGTTGTACACCAAAGAAAATTAGCCCAAATTAATACATCACAAGTTGACAATTACACTTTTTTTTTCTTTGAAATCTGATCCCTAGCCGCATTTTCAGACGCTCCCTCCCACGACCACGAGTTCCTCTGTCATGTCGGCCCTCATCGGGCGCACGGGAGCGTGACGCTAACTTAGAGCAGAGGCCAGACTAACAGTGACAGCGGCAATTCTCAGCACAAATGGAGGTGGCCAGGGAGGGCACCGACGCTTAACCAAGACATTTCAACATCCCATCATGGCGCCTCAGTGAGCTCTAAGTGGGACGGCAGCTTGTCTGTCACTTGGTCTCGGTCTCCTCGTGTGTGGGAACCAGGCCGGAACCGCCCACAAAGTTTGGGATCGGGGATACGTGGGAGTCATCTGCTGCTGAAAAGGTGGACGATGATTAACTTCTTTTTACGCTTGTGAATGTGTGGGCGTGTCTCACCTTCGCTTTGGGAATGATGGTTTTATTTTCATTTGTCCTTTCCGGGCGTCCAACCGGCAAACTTAAGTGGTAGATTAAGAAATGATAGACATACAGTAGATATGATCCACCTTATGTGTGCGTGTGCGTGAATGGACAGACAGTTTGTGCAGTATGACGAGATGTGATGCATTTTACGATATATGTGCGTGAATGGACCGACTGTCTATCCAATTTGACAAACATATGCTAACATGCTTTACGATATGTGCATGAATGGACAGACAGTTTGTGCAGTATGACGGGATGTGATGCACTTTACGATGTATGTGCGTGAATGGACCGACAGGTTATGCAATTTGACAAACAGATATCATGCACTTTACTGTGTTTGTGTGAATGGACAGACAGTTTATGCAGTATGACGAGATGTGATGCATTTTACGATATATGTGCGTGAATGGACCGACAGTTTATGCAATTTAGCAAACAGATATAATGGACTTTACTGTGTTTGTGTGAATGGACAGACAGTTTATGCAGTGTGACAAGATGCGATGTGCTTTGCGATGTGTGTGTGTGAAAGGATAGACAGTTTATTAATGCAATTTGACAAACAGATGCTAACATGCTTTACGATATGCGGGTGAATGGACAGACAGTTTATGCAGTATGGCGAGATGAGATGTGCTTTACGATGTGTGCGTGAGTGGACAGACAGTTTGTGCAATTTGACAAACAGATATAATTCATTTTACTGTGTTTGTGTGAATGGACAGGCAGTTTATGCAGTATGACAAACAGATGCAAACATGCTTTTCGATATGTGTGTGAATGGACAGACAGTTTATGCAGTATGACGAGATGAGATGTGCTTCATGATGTGTGCGTGAATGGACCTACAGTTTATGCAATTTGACAAACAGATGCCAACATGCTTTTCGATATGTGTGTGAATGGACAGACAGTTTATGTAGTATGACGAGATGAGATGTGCTTTACGATATATGTGCGTGAATGGACAGACAGTTTGTGCAATTTGACAAACACATATAATTCATTTTACTGTGTTTGTGTGAATGGACAGACAGTTTATGCAGTATGACAAACAGATGCCAACATGCTTTTCGATATGTGTGTGAATGGACAGACAGTTTATGCAGTATGACGAGATGAGATGTGCTTTATGATGTGTGCGTGAATGGACAGACAGTTTGTGCAATTTGACAAACAGATATAATTCATTTTACTGTGTTTGTGTGAATGGACAGACAGTTTATGCAGTATGACAAACAGATGCAAACATGCTTTTCGATATGTGGGTGAATGGACAGACAGTTTATGCAGTATGACGAGATGAGATGTGCTTTATGATGTGTGCGTGAATGGACCTACAGTTTATGCAATTTGACAAACAGATGCCAACATGCTTTTCGATATGTGTGTGAATGGACAGACAGTTTATGCAGTATGACGAGATGAGATGTGCTTTACGATATATGTGTGTGAATGGACAGACAGTTTGTGCAATTTGACAAACACATATAATTCATTTTACTGTGTTTGTGTGAATGGACAGGCAGTTTATGCAGCATGACAAACAGATGCAAACATGCTTTTCGATATGTGGGTGAATGGACAGACAGTTTATGCAGTATGACGAGATGAGATGTGCTTCATGATGTGTGCGTGAATGGACCTACGGTTTATGCAATTTGACAAACAGATGCCAACATGCTTTTCGATATGTGTGTGAATGGACAGACAGTTTATGCAGTATGACGAGATGAGATGTGCTTTACGATATATGTGCGTGAATGGACAGAGAGTTTGTGCAATTTGACAAACAGATATAATGGACTTTACTGTGTTTGTGTGAATGGACAGACAGTTTATGCAGTATGACGAGATGAGATGTGCTTTACGATGTGTGTGTGAATGGACCGACAGTTTATGCAATTTGAGAAACAGATGCTAACATGCTTTTCGATATGTGGGTGAATGGACAGACAGTTTATGCAGTATGACGAGATGAGATGTGCTTCATGATGTGTGCGTGAATGGACCTACGGTTTATGCAATTTGACAAACAGATGCCAACATGCTTTTCGATATGTGGGTGAATGGACTGACAGTTTATGCAGTATGACGAGATGAGATGTGCTTTATGATGTGTGCGTGAATGGACCGACAGTTTACGCAATTTGACAAACAGTGGTAATGTGCTTTACGATATGTAAAATGTATGTGTGAATGGACAGAAAATGTATGCAATTTGACAAACCGATGTATTGTGCTTTATTTACGGTGTGAGTGCATGAATGGACAAACAATATCACAAGCATGCGTGAATCGAGAGACAATTTATGCAATTTGAGTGTGTGCGTGAAGGGACAGATCGTATATGCAGTATGAAAAAAGGTATATACTGTCACGTGTTTTATGGTTTGTGAATGGACATACCGTGTCTGCAATATGACAAACAGATGTGATGTGCTTGTGTGTGTGTGTGTGTGTGTGTGTGGGTCCCCGGTCAGGAGCTGTGCAGTGTCCAAATAAGATCCACACCAATTAGAGTCCAGTGTGTCTCGTCTCGCCTCGGCTAATTCACTTAACCCCAAGCTCACAGCAGACAGGCGGCGTTTGTTTACACGCCCCTCTCTCCCCATCCTCCACCAAAAAAAAAAAAAAAAAGCCGCCTCCCATCACGCGGTGCTCCCTGACTCCCTGTTGCCATGGCAATGTGCCCCCGACTGTTTGCATCGTCTAACCTTGAATGCACCCGGAGAAGGATCTTCTCGCAGTGTCAAAATGAATTGTGGAGTCGGTGATGGCTTGGTTTCAAAGCAAGCCTCTCAGTGACTCGGCATCCATAACGTTCATTATTTCTTCACCTGCTGTGTTCATTGCACCGAGTTTACATTCGCTATAAATCATTCGGGAATGGGAAACACCAGGGTAACACATCTTTGACTGTTTTGTTGTAGCGTCCCATCCTTTTTACTGGAAGTCCTGTGAGGGGAATACTACATTTATGGACAAAGATAATGCGACGGAATTATTTACGATAGCGGACAGCAGGGGTGCTCATACTTTTTCAGCCTGCTAGCTACTGTACTACATCGTACATGTATATCAAGGGTGCACATGCTCAAAAATTACCAATATACAAGAATTGAAAATGATTATGAAAAAGATAATGCAGCCGAAGTCAAGGTCACATATTAAAAAACGTTCAGTATTGGGCATATTTTCCATTTAATCATGAAATAATAGTTTAAGAAGCAGGCATGTCGAAAAAAACATATTTCTTTATTGGAGTTCATGACGTGAAGCAAAGCCAATGCAAAAGTTCACAGGTAATCGTATCATAATGATACTCAGTACGGCAATAAATGTAATTCCCCCAATGGTTGTGTACATTACCTCCAGTTAGCATATGCTATCAAACATTACCGATATACAAGAATTGAAAATGATTATGAAAAAGATAATGCAGCCGAAGTCAAGGTCGCATATTGAAAAACTTTCAGCAATGGGTACATTTCAAATTTAATCATGAAATTATAGTTTAAGAAGCGGGCATGTCGAAAAAAACATATTTCTTTAGTGGAGTTCATGACGTGAAGCAAAGCCAATGCACTTGTTTTGTTTCTTGGAAATTCCAAGGCAGATCATTATAAGCAGCTGGTGGCAAACATCCTGAAGGCCGTAATATGTCACAGAGGATACACAAAATAATATCATTAAAAATCTTGAATACGTTAGCTAACTAGCACAATTATCAACTGATTGTCAGTTCATCTTATCATTTAGCCACTTTCACCCAAAAATGTGTAGACTAGTTATGTTAATCATTATGATATTGAGTATTTACTGTATTTGTTTGTACCTCATCATTGTCGAGTATCAGCTCCCTTTTTCATGACACTCAAAAATAACAACAAAAATATAATGGTATTATTATTATTATTATTATTATTATTATTATTATTTTACTATACAAAATTATTCTTATACATAATTATTAATTAGTAATAATCAAATTAATTAAATGATTTTTCTATATAATTTATTTATTAATTATAAAAATATTTCATAATTTATTAATTATTAATTAATAATTAGGTATAATAATATTACCAATATTAATAATATATTTATAATTCATAATAATAATAATAATAATAATAATATATTATCAATAATTATATTATTATAATAATTATAATTATATTATTATAATAATTATAATTATATTATTATAATAATTATAATTATATTATTAATAAATAATGTAAAAATTATATTATTATTATTACATTATTATTATTATTATTATTATTATTATTATTATATTTAGTACATTCAAGAGTTTTTTTTATAATAATAATTTTTGCCTTCCATATAAAATGCTAGATAGTGAAACGAAGCACGTTTCTTACAGTGTGATCTCTACCGTATGGTTCCTCCCCATAATGAAATTACAATGCGGCCTCTTAAAATGGCCGCACACGGAGAACCAGGCTGTGGCTGCTTTGAATATCTGCAATGGCGGGTGTGTGTCCCTCACCTGTGATTTATGCTTGTGGCTTTGCAAGTGGGGGTTAAATCAAAGTCCTGCCCACGGTTGATGCTCTAAACAGCAAGCGTTTTATAGATTCCTCTCTATTTACCACATCGTAAAAAAAATCCAAAAGAGATTGCAGAGTGGAGGTCAGTGGGATGTCACAGTGGATGGAGAGGCGAGGTTGCATTACATCAATAATGGTCGTCTATATGGCATCTTACACCCCCCCCCCCCCTTTTTCCTTTAAGAATGGATTAGTTCCTACTTTATCAAGAGTCCAAAGAGCATTATTCTTTTTGCAAAGACACCATTTTGGATCTCAGGTGTCCGTAATGAAGACAGCAATGGGTGTTGTTTTGATTCCAGGACTTGATGAAGTTTGGCATGAGAAGCTTCCTGTGAGACGTCATGTGATACCACGGCTTCCTCGGAACACCAGGAGGTGCTGAGAATATTCCGGCCTTGGAAAAGAATGTCGAACTGTACAGAGTTGTTGTTTTTTTTTTTTTTCTTTGTATCAGCGTGAAGGAGTCGGGTCGTTCTGACACAGAAGGATAGGAAGTACTTCATGGACATTTCTTTAATCCCGAGGTTTCCACGGATGCTTGGAATTTCTCTCTTGAGTTTTACCAGCATGGATACGTGTTGTTATGTATTAATTATTAACACCACAAGATGGCAGTAGATGCATTTGAAGTATCAGTAATTGTCAGCATCCAGCAGCTTTAGCTCTCTCTGAATGCGGTACAACTGTCTGTCCATTCACACACACATAAGGTAAACCATATCACTTTTGTATGTCGTATTGCACAACTGTCTGTCCATTCACACACACATAAGGTAAACCACATCACTTTTGTATGTCGTATTGCACAACTGTCTGTCCATTCACACACACACACACAAGGTAAACCATATCACTTCAGTATGTCGTATTGCATAATTGTCTGTCCATTCACACACACACAAGGTAAACCACATCACTTCAGTATGTCGTATTGCATAATTGTCTGTCCATTCACACACACACAAGGTAAACCACATCACTTCTGTATGTCGTATTGCATAATTGTCTGTCCATTCACACACACACAAGGTAAACCACATCACTTCAGTATGTCGTATTGCATAATTGTCTGTCCATTCACACACACACAAGGTAAACCACATCACTTCTGTATGTTGTATTGCACAACTGTCTGTCCATTCACACACACATAAGGTAAACCACATCACTTTTGTATGTCGTATTGCACAACTGTCTGTCCATTCATACACACGCACACAAGGTAAACCGCATCACTTCTGTATGTTGTATTGCACAACTGTATGTCCATTCACACACATACAAGTTAACCCACATCACTTCTGTATGTTGTATTGCATAACTGTCTGTCCATTCACACACACACACAAGGTAAACCACATCACTTCTGTATGTTGTATTGCACAACTGTTTGTCCATTCACACACACATATGGTAGACCACATCACTTTTGTATGTCGTATTGCATAACTGTCAGTCCATTCACACACACATAAGGTAAGCCACATCACTTTTGTATGTCATATTGCACAACTGTCTGTCCATTCACACACACACACACACACACACAAGGTAAACCACATCACTTCTGTAAGTCGTATTGCACAACTGTCTATCCATTCACACACACACAAGGTAAACCACATCACTTTTGTATGTTGTATTGCACAACTGTCTGTCCATTCACACACAAGGGAAACCACACCACATCTGTTTGTTATATTGCATAATTGTCTGTCCATTCACACACAAGGGAAACCACACCACATCTGTTTGTCATATTGCATAACTGTCTGTCCATTCACACACAAGGGAAACCACACCACATCTGTTTGTCATATTGCATAACTGTCTGTCCATTCACACACAAGGCCAACCACACCACTTCTGTTTGTCATATTGCATAATTGTCTGTCCATTCACACACAAGGGAAACCACACCACATCTGTTTGTCATATTGCATAACTGTCTGTCCATTCACACACACACACACAAGGTAAACCACATCACTTCTGTATGTTGTATTGCACAACTGTCTGTCCATTCACACACACACACACACACACACACACACAAGGTCAACCACACCACATCTGTTTGTCATATTGCATAACTGTCTGTCCATTCACACACACAATGCCAACCACACCACATCTGTTTGTCCTATTGCGGAACCGTCCAATGCAATCCAAAGCAGCGGTTGAGGTGCCTCAGTCATGACGCTGCCGAGGAATGAATCCCGTTTGAGGAACATTGCTGCAGTTAAGTGGAATAAAAATAGATGATGTCAGTGAATGTGCTGCCGTAACGTAAGAGAGCGTCTCTAATCGCATTAAATGCTCCTGTGTCACACGTCTTACATCTCCACATCAAAGAAGGAGCATGTTTCATGTCGCCATGAATGGCTGGATTAGAACATTAAGAAATCCTCCATGCTTAAAAGCCATCACCTTCTCCTCATCAGCAGCTATAGTTTGCTTTATTCCTCCTTTGTATGTCGGAAAGAAGGCAGTGGGGCTTCATACTGGTCTTTGGCAAGCTTCCTTCCTGGATCAACCACAGCGGGACGCCTCCCATGCAGAATAGAAGGTGGCGGGAAGTCATGTGCTCAGTGATTAATGAAAGTTTTATGGACGCTACTCCACGTTTTGAAGGAAGACAAGCCCAGTCTGTCCTGTTGCTCGTTAAAGCGTCCATTAATGAGGCAACCTCCAGCGGGGGCGGGACTCCTTTTTGGCTTAACAAGCTCATTATTTCACATTGTTTGTGTCCTTCTCTAGATGTTTGATGTGTGTGTCTGTCAAAGGGCTTCCAGAGGGGAAGGATGCTAACGGAAGACGCTAACATAAGACGTCGGCTCGTTAGCATGAATAATCAAATCATTTTGGCCCTGCAGAGAGGTCACATGTTCAAGGTTTTTATTTGTGTTATTTTCTGTGGACAAGCGCACCAGACGATTAAACACTGGAGTTATTTACTGTGTAAACGCTTGTTTGTCCATTCACGCACATACACACATACGCACACATCAGGTGAACAGATCAAACTTAGCTCTTGTTCATTCAATCAAGGAGTCTTTGAAAGTGTACATCCATTCACACACCCAAAAAAAAGTCAACCGCATCAACATGCAACGGTTTGTCCATTCGCATACACAAGTTAAACCACATCAAACTTGTTTGTCGGATTGCACAGCATAGCGAAACCACAGCTGTTTGTCCCATTCGCACGATCACAAAGTATAAACAACATCTAATCTGTCATCTGTTGCATAACAGTTTGTCCTTTCACACACACACACAAATAAGACAACCAACATCCCATCAGTTCGGACCTGAGGGAAACCACATGGCATCCGTTTGTCCAATTGCATTCATGCACACTAGTGTACCACTGTGTGTCCATTCACACGCACAGTAACCCATGTCACATCTGTTTGTCACATTGCACAACCATATGTCCATTCGCGTACACAAGTTAAACCACATCAAACTTGTTTGTCGGATTGCACAGCATAGTGAAACCACATCTGTTTGTCCCATTCACACGCTCACAGAGTATAAACAACATCTAATATGTCATGTTGCATAACAGTTTGTCCTTTCACACACACACACACAAATAAGACAACCAACATCCCATCAGTTCGGACCTGAGGGAAACCACATGACATCTGTTTGTCCAATTGCACTACTGTCTGTGCATTCACACACACTAGTGTACCACTGTGTGTCCATTCACACGCGCAGTCACCCATGTCACATCTGTTTGTCACATTGCGCAACCATAATTCCATTCACACACCACAACTAACATCAGATCTGTTTCTCGTCCATTACATCTGTTGGTCCTATTGCGCAACTGTCTGTGCATTCACACACACTAGTGTGCCACTGTGTGTCCATTCACGCGCGCAGTGACCCATGTCACATCTGTTTGTCACATTGCGCAACCATATGTCCATTCATACACGTAAAAAGCAACCAACATCAGATCTGTTTCTTGTCCATTACATCTTTTTGTCCTATTGCACAACTGTCTGTGCATTCACACACACACGAGTGTGTCACTGTGTGTCCATTCACACGCGCAGTCACCCATGTCATATCTGTTTGTCACATTGCGCAACCATATGTCCATTCACACACCACAACTAACATCAGATCTGTTTCTTGTCCATTACATCTGTTGGTCCTATTGCACAACTGTCTGTGCATTCACACACACACTAGTGTGCCACTGTGTGTCCATTCACACGCACAGTACCCATGTCACATCCGTTTGTCACATTGCGCAACCATATGTCCATTCACACACGTATAAAGCAATAAACATCAGATCTGTTTCTTGTCCATTACATTTGTTTGTCCTATTGCGCAACTGTCTGTGCATTCACACACACTAGTGTGCCACTGTGTGTCCATTCACGCGCGCAGTGACCCATGTCGCATCCGTTTGTCACATTGCGCAACCATATGTCCATTCACACACGTACAAAGCAATAAACATCAGATCTGTTTCTTGTCCATTACATTTGTTTGTCCTATTGCGCAACTGTCTCTGCATTCACACACACTAGTGTGCCACTGTGTGTCCATTCACACGCACAGTAACCCATGTCGCATCCGTTTGTCACATTGCGCAACCATATGTCCATTCACACACGTAAAAAGCAACCAACATCAGATCTGTTTCTTGTCCATTCACACACACAAGATAAAATCACTGTACGTCCATTCACACGCACACACAAACAGTTACCCATGTCACATACGTTTGTCACATTGCGCAACCAGCTGTCCATTCATACACATACTCACATGCGCTCAAACGCATGACACATACTTGTCAAATTGTGTAACTTCCTGTCCGTTCGGCACATCACATCATGATTGTTGTGTAGTTTGTCAGGTCACACACACACGTAAGGTAAACTGCAGTCTGAGGACGGAATCATTCCAAGACTCAGACCACAGGAAGCTACGAGGCACGCGTGTCCGCGTGCGGCTGAAAGTGAAAGTACCAGAACGAAGTTTCAGCATCTCACCGGCCGCCGCCTCGGTTCTTACAATTTATTGCTGTTTTGCGGCAGAGCGCTGAAAATCGATAACGTGGTTAAACAGAGTGGAACTGACTGAGTGTGAAATTGCAATCAAACCTGCGCTATTACCCGCAACCAAATAGATACAACAAAGATGAATGATGTTTAGAAATCACCCCTTCAACCCCAATTCAGCCGACATTAAACTGCACGTTTTTGTGATTTTACATCAAATGCTGCACTCGTCAAAAGGGATCCAGACTCTCTCGACGTGATATAATATTACATGCATGCCGACGTCTTATAAAATGCACTTTTCAGCTTAAAACTGCACCAAACATGATCTCTTCTATTGTGGAGTTGCATCATCACCTCTTTGTGCCTGTCATGTGAAAAAAAATGGAAAAGACGTATAATAATAATAATAATAAGTAAATATAATAAGTAAAGAATAATAATAATAATAGGGGCTGCACGGCGGTCAAGTGGTTAGCGCGCAGACCTCACAGCTAGGAGACCCAGGTTCAATTCCACGCTCGGCCTTCCCTGTGTAGAAAATGAATGAATGAATGAATAACAACTGCTTGTTGACGTTTGCCTTGTTTTCAACTACTGAATGTCTTTATTCAACACACCATGCACACTCGCACATTCAGGCAATTTCCAGTTGCACTTTGCATTTTTGGTCTTTATTTTATTTGTATGTGTTATTTTAATTGAACAAGGCTACACAGCGGATGAGTGGTTAGCGTGCAGGCCACGCAGCTAGGAGACCGGAGTTCGATTCCACCCTCAGTCATCTCTGGGTGGAGTTTGCATGTTCTCCCCGTGCACGCGTGGGTTTTTTCCGGGTATTCTGGGTTTACTCCGACATTCCAAAAACATGCTAGGTTAATTAGCGACTCCAAATTGTCCATAGGTATGAATGTGAGTGTGAATGGTTGTTTGTCTATATGTGCCCTGTGATTGGCTGGCCACCAGTCCAGGGTGGGAAGTCAGCTGGGATAGGCTCCAGCACCCCCGCGACCCTTGTGAGGAAAAGTGGTAGAAAATGAACGAATAATAATGATAATAATAATAATAACAAAAAAGGGCTGCACGGCAGACGAGTGGTTAGCACGCAGGCCACACAGCTCGAAGACCCGAGTTCAGTCCCACCCTCGGCCATCTCTCTGTGGAGTTTGCATGGTCTCCCCGTGCATGCGTGGGTTTTCTCCGGGTATTCCGGGTTTACTCCGACATTCCAAAAACATGCTAGGTTAATTAGCCACTCCAAATTGTCCATAGGTATGAATGTGAGTGTGAATGGTTGTTTGTCTATATGTGCCCTGTGATTGGCTGGCCACCAGTCCAGGGTGTGAAGACAGCTTTTTGGAAAAAATACTTTTTTCATTGGCCAACAGGGCAGTTGTGGCTGTGCCCTATAAACTCTGCCTAGCAACAAGAACAAACCTATATGTAAATTTTCTTGGACCAAATTGTAAAGTTCAGAAGAAACGCAAATTATTAATGTCATCTGTGCTAATAAACACTTTCATTAGCGTGTGCGGACTAGCATGTCGTAATCTTCGCAATAGGACCTCCGATGACGAGGGGGGGGGAGGGAGTCATGTGATGTAATCTTGTTTGGGTGCAGCCGTAACATCTGATCTCCTCACCCTTAATGATGGCTTATGTAGGGTGTGGATCCACGTTTATGAAATGCATGAATATTTAGCAGCGCTAACACGCACAGACACGGGGGAGAGCGTTTACAAAAGCAGCCCATCAGCTTTTGCTAACGCTGAGCCCCTCAGACGACCATCGTGTGGAGATACAAGGCCGCTTATTGATCTTGAAAAGCCCACCGAGGTGGTAATTGAAATCTCCAAAGGTCTAATTGGTTCCGTCTGGAGGAGGTGTTTGGGTCTGGCTGTCGTTACACGTTTTGTCTCGGCTGCTGCTTTCGATGCGCCACTTTCAGCCACAACACCCCCCCCCCCCCCCCCCCCCCCCCCCAAGATGAGATTGCATGAGTTATGTTGCGGTGTAATTAAAACACCGTTTAGCAGTCACAGACGAGCGAGCTTTGAAAATGACAAGAGTTGATTTTATTGGGTAAATGGCTTCCAAATTGCTTGAGAAACGGCTTTAAATTCAATATAGACACACATATATAGACAAACAACCATTCACACTCACATTCATACCTATGGACAATTTGGAGTCGCTAATTAACCTAGCATGTGTAACCCACGCATGCACGGGGAGAACATGCAAACTCCACACAGAGATGGCCGAGGGTGGAATCGAACTCAGGTCTCCTAGCTGCGTGGCCTGCGCACAAACCACTCGTCCGCCGTGTAGCCTTGTTCAATTAAAATTACACATACAAATAAAATAAAGACTAAAAATGCAAAGTGCAACTGGAAATTGCCTAATTGTGCGAGTGTGCATGGTGTGTTGAATAAAGACATTCAGTAGTTGAAAACAAGGCAAACGTCAACAAGCAGTTGTTATTCATTCATTCATTCATTCATTTTCTACACAGAAAGCAAGCGTGGAATTGAACTCGGGTTTCCTAGCTGTGAGGCCTTCGCATTAACCACTCATCCGCCATGCAGCCCCAGAAAAACTTTTGTTCATGTAAAAATACATGAACTGATTTGCTAGCAAAGACGTATTTATTATTATTATTAGGTATGTCAGATATTTATGATTTATTATTATTATTATTATTATTATTATTATTATTATTGCTACCAGTTTCATTATATTAAATTATATTAAATAATAAATTATATTATAATTATATATATCAATTATATATTATTAATTATTATATATATATATTAAAGATAAAGAATTAGCAGTACTGATACTTATCGGACATCCCTAGTGGTTACATGTTTTTTCCAACCCAACCGCTCCCTCACACAACAGTCACAAAGAGGTGATGATGCAACTCCACAATAGAAGAGACCATGTTTGGTGCAGTTTTAAGCTGAAAGGTGCATTTTATAAAACCTCGGCATGCATCTTTGCCTTGTAAAAGATCGCTCTGCAGCAACCAAGAAGTGAAAATACTCGGAGCCATGTTGCACGAAGGTTCGAAATATAAAATGAGGTAAATATTGTCGCTTGATGCTGAGTAAAAAGTGTTTTCTACGAATAAAAAAAACTATTTTAATTTTTTAAAAATCAGCAAAAACGTGCAGGGCGATGAAAATTGCGAGTGTACGAGGATCCACATACATAGTGTCTCCGTCTCGTGGGGCACTGTCACTGCTGCCCCGAATGCCAAGTCACCAATAGCGAACTCATCATTCACGAGTGGTTGCGGCTCGTATCCCCCCCCCCCAGCGTCGCTACGCAGTCCATCACTTCTACCCTTAAAATTGGAAGTGACAAGCCACTTAGGCAAAGGTGTCTACTTCCTCCAACCCCCCCTTCACCATAAGTACCCCCCCCCCCCACCACCACTTACATGCACAAGCCATCAGACAGCCGTGTAACTTCACTTAGACCTGTCAGTCTGATTACTTGACAGTTGGATTTGGGTTAAGTTGTAAAAGGAAAAAAAAAAAAAAAAAAGTAGTCCGATAAAAATCTCACATCTGCCAGGGTTGCATCCCGCCGCCTGTCGCCATGGCAACCGTAAAAACCCAAGGTGGATGTTTCCATCACTCCCCTGATGCATTGGCTCTCTGTGTCTCCTTACAATCAGTCTCTGACGGTTTAAATTCTCACTTGTTTCCAGTCCTGGAAAAACATAACACGATCTGGCGTGCAGTTGTCGTCACTCATCACTAGGGCGGCGCTGTTTCACCGGCTCCATTGTACAAAGTGTAAAACTCAATATTCTTTTTTTCTCTCTCTTTCTTTCTTTCTCTCTGCAGCGTTACAGCTTGAAGGAACTCTGCAACAGTCGAGAGAGGTATGTTTACTCCACACACACACACACACACACACACATCTATTATCTATTGCAAAGGAGCAATTGTCGGCCATGTTCCTCTGAGCGTGTCTGATAGCATCAGTGTAGAGGTGCTGACCTAGTGCAGCATCCAGCGCGTCTAGCCAGACCAGGGTGCTTTCTGAATTGCTTGCTTTTAATTGTGCCATCGCTGAGAGAAAAACACCATTGCTTTCAAAAAATAGATTTTATATAAGAGAACTGGTTTTAAAAATGCACTTAAACTCAAAATAAGTGACGGCAAAATATACTTTATTTTTTTGTTTTAGATATTGTAAAATTAATAAATAAATTCAAAACAATAAATTGAATAAAAAGCATATTTTTTTCAGATATTTTAATTGTTATTTAAATTGTTATTTTAAGCGCTAATCGTTTTTAATCTTCAGGTAGGAAGTTGAGTTCATAGTTAAGTTTTTTTTCCAGAATTTAAATTTTTTTTTCCAAATTTACAACTTTGGTCTTGTAAATGTATGACATAATTCTTGTAAATTCATGACTTTTTTTCTTGTATATTTATTACTTCTCTGGTAAATTTTTATGACTACTTTTCTTGTAAATTTTATTCTTGTTAAGTTTATAAATTTTAATCGTTAATCGTTTTTAATCTTCAGGTAGGAATTTTCAAGTTTCCTCTCATTTCAGGCCACGCTTTTATTTATAACGTGGCAGCAAAACACAGCAGTTGAGTTCATAGTTTTTTTCCAAAATTTCAATTTTTTTTTCCAAATTTACAATTTTGGTCTTGTTAATTTACAACTTTTTTCCTGTAAATTTGAGACATAATTCTTGTAAATTTATGACTTTTTTTCTTGTAAATTTATTACTTCTCTGGTAAATTTTTATGACTTCTTTTCTTATAAATTTCCAATGTTTTTCTTGTTAAGTTTGAACTTTTTCCTTTTTTTTGCGATTTTATTCTTGTAAATGTAAAAAAAAAAAAATTCTCGTAAATTTAAAAATATAATACAGATAAATATTTACATTAACGTTGTAAATTAACAATAAAGTCGTAAATTTTTGTAAACTCAAAATAAGTGACGGCAAAATATACTTTTTTTGTTTTAGCTATTGTAAAATGAATAAATAAATTCAAACAATAAATTGAATAAAAAGCATATTTTCTTCAAAATTTTTAATCGTTATTTAAATTGTTATTTTAAGCGTTAATCGTTTTTAATCTTCACATTGGAAGTTTCAAATTTCCTCTCGTTTCAGGCCCAGCTTTTATTTATAACGTGGCAGCAAAACACAGCAGTTGAGTTCATCGTTATGTTTTTTTTTCCAAAATTTCAATTTTTTTTTCCCCAAATTTACAACTTTTTTTCTTGTAAATTTAAGACATAATTCTTGTAAATTTATGACTTTTTTTCTTGTAAATTTATTACTTCTCTGGTAAATTTTTATGACTTCTTTTCTTATAAATTTCCAATGTTTTTCTTGTTAAGTTTGAACTTTTTCCTTTTTTTTGCGATTTTATTCTTGTAAATGTAAAAAAAAAAAATTCTCGTAAATTAAAAAATATAATACAGATAAATATTTACATTAACGTTGTAAATTAACAATAAAGTCGTAAATTTTGTAAACTCAAAATAAGTGACGGCAAAATATACTTTTTTTGTTTTAGCTATTGTAAAATGAATAAATAAATTCAAACAATAAATTGAATAAAAAGCATATTTTCTTCAGATATTTTAATTGTTATTTAAATTGTTATTTTAATCGTTAATCGTTTTTAAGTTTCAGGTAGGAAGTTGAGTTCATAGTTGTGTTTTTTTTCCAAAATTTCAATTTTTTTTTTTTACAAATTTACAACTTTGATCTTGTTAATTTACAACTTTTTTTCTTGTAAATTTAAGACATAATTCTTGTAAATTCATGACTTTTTTCTTGTATATTTATTACTTCTCTGGTAAATTTTTATGACTACTTTTCTTTTTACTTTTTTCTTTTTTCTAAATTTTATTCTTGTTAAGTTTATAAATTTTAATTGTTAATCGTTTTTAATCTTCAGGTAGGAATTTTCAAGTTTCCTCTCATTTCAGTCCAAGCTTTTATTTATAACGTGGCTGCAAAACACAGCAGTTGAGTTCATAGTTACATTTTTTTTCCAAAATTTCAATTTTTTTTTCCAAATTTACAACTTTGGTCTTGTTAATTTACAACTTATTTTCTTATAAATTTAAGACATAATTTTTGTAAATTCATGACTTTTTTTCTTGTCATTTTATTACTTCTCTGGTAAATTTTTATGACTTCTTTTCTAAAAATTTCCAATTCTATTCTTTTATTCTAAGTTTGAACTTTTTTCTTTTTTTTTGCGATTTTATTCTTGTAAATGTAAAAAAAAATTCTCATAAATTAAAAAATATAATAAAGAAAAACATTTACTTTAAAGTTGTAAATTAACTTTATTAAGTGTATGATTTTTTTTTCTTATAAATGTACAACTTTTTGTATGACTTTATTGTCAATTTACTACTTTTTATTGTAAATGTTTGACTTTATTCTTGTCCATTTATGACTCGTGTCTTTTAAATGTACAAATTTATTCTGGTAAATGTACAATTTAAATGATGATATTTTTTTTTGCAATGTGGACCTGATTCTTCTGTATAATGATGCTCAAATTTTGTAAAAATGTATTTTTAAAAAAAGCAAGATTTTTTCATATGGTTTAAATTATTCTTAAATACAGAAAAATTATATTTATATTTACACCAAACAAAAACTATATTTTTAATCTACTTTAGCTGGTTTTAAATCCTTAAATATAATAAACGGGAATTTAAACTCAAAAGTATATTATAAAGCTGGACTTAAACTTAAAAGTTTCAAAGCAGCAAAATATATTGAAATGCCCTGCAAAAAATGAACATAAATATAGTTTCTTCATATACTGCTTTAAAATTCTTAAGTGGTTCATTAATAATTATTAAAAAAAAAAAAAAAAAAGATAGATACTTTTTACCGAGAAGTCATATATAAAAAAAACCATTTGGGCAATTCATTTGAGAATATCTGCAACGTGGTGTGTTTGTCGAACTATTCCACACGGGCGGGACACACGCACACGCTGTCACAGAGCGTTAGCATCACCGTCTCGCCACTAAAACCTCACATAAATTGTTTAGTTGTGTGAAAGAATAAGAACGTTTGAAGGCACCGCTCGTTGACGTTGGAGGTGAAAGTTTCACAGGCGGTTCTCACAAGACCGTTTTTAACCGACGCCGACCGAAAATCCTTTTCACGAGGACGTCTTACGGTCTACCATAGAATCTAATTGTTTACGTTTATTTCTAGGACTATCACGCTGCTGTTGAGTCATGTGCAGTGCTTTTAAACAGGTTCTAGGGGAGGGGGGGTGGGAGGGGGAGGGGGGGGGCATCAGACCCGCCAAGCGTCTTAATCCGGCCCACCGGGCATTTCCCAAACCTTTAAACCTTTAACGTGGAAAGTGTAGCCGACTTGGAGCGCCATTGTGGGACGCTCGAGTCACCAAAATAGAAAAAAGCCATCAAACAACACACATGCCAAA
This sequence comes from Doryrhamphus excisus, assembly GCF_030265055.1. Classification (NCBI taxonomy): domain Eukaryota; kingdom Metazoa; phylum Chordata; class Actinopteri; order Syngnathiformes; family Syngnathidae; genus Doryrhamphus; species Doryrhamphus excisus. The sequence goes on from NC_080477.1 coordinate 1,527,510, forward strand.
AAAATAACACGTCGCAAGGCATGCTAGGTAGCTTCGCATACTATTTCACTCGTGTTTGTCACACAAAATATGTTGAGGTGGTTGTCATTTTCCGGTCATTGTGTTGGTGTAGTCGGCCATTTTCATCTTATTTGTTCCCCCTCTTCTTGCTACATCTTCTTATTCCGCCTCAGTTTTTGTCCCCAGAGTACTCCTCCTTTGTGTTGTCCGTTGTGTTGGTGTAGTCGGCCATTTTCATCTTATTTGTTCCCCCTCTTCTTGCTACATCTTCTTATTCCACCTCAGTTTTTGTCCCCAGAGTACTCCTCCTTTGTGTTGTCCGTTGTGTTGGTGTAGTCGGCCATTTTCATCTTATTTGTTCCCACTCTTCTTGCTACATCTTCTTATTCCACCTCAGTTTTTGTCCCCAGAGTACTCCTCCTTTGTGTTGTCCGTTGTGTTGGTGTAGTCGGCCATTTTCATCTTATTTGTTCCCACTCTTCTTGCTACATCTTCTTTTTCCGCCTCACTTTTTGTCCTCAAAGGTTAAACTCATTTGCGGGTCGTTGTGTTGGTGTAGTCGGCCATTTTCATCTTATTTGTTCCCCCTCTTCTTGCTACATCTTCTTATTCCGCCTCAGTTTTTGTCCCCAGAGTACTCCTCCTTTGTGTTTTCTGTTGTGTTGGTGTAGTCGGACATTTTCATCTTATTTGTTCCCGCTCGTCTTGCTACATTTTCTTTTTCGGCCTCACTTTTTGTCCCCAGAGTTTAACTCATTTTCCGGTCGTTGTGTTGGTGTAGTCGGCCATTTTCATCTTATTTGTTCCCCCTCTTCTTGCTACATCTTCTTATTCCGCTTCACTTTTTGTCCCCAGAGTACTCCTCCTTTGTGTTGTCCGTTGTGTTGGTGTAGTCGGACATTTTCATCTTATTTGTTCCCCCTCTTCTTGCTACATCTTCTTATTCCACCTCAGTTTTTGTCCCCAGAGTACTCCTCTTTTGTGTTGTCCGTTGTGTTGGTGTAGTCGGCCATTTTCATCTTATTTGTTCCCACTCTTCTTGCTACATCTTCTTATTCCGCCTCACTTTTTGTCCCCAGAGGTTAACTCATTTTCCGGTTGTTGTGTTGGTGTACTCACCCATTTTCATGTTATTTTTTCCCGCTCTTCTTGCTACATCTTCTTATTCCGACTCACTTTTTGTCTCCAGAGTTTAACTCATTTTCCGGTCGTTGTGTTGGTGTAGTCGGCCATTTTCATCTTATTTGTTTCCGCTCTTCTTGCTACATCTTCTTTTTCCGTCTCACTTTTTGTCCCCAGAGTTTAACTCATTTTCCGTTCCATTCTGCTGGTGTAGTCGGCCATTTTCATCTTATTTGTTCCCCCTCTTCTTGCTACATCTTCTTATTCCGCCTCACTTTTTGTCCCCAGAGTACTCCTCCATTTATTAACCAATTCAAACAAATCCAACATCAAAATGTTCAGCTCACTCAGGACAAGTTTGCTTTTCAAAACATTCCCATATTTAGTGTAATTTCATATGTTTTGTGAAAATATTCCCATTAAAAATGAATAGGCAATAAGTAAGTACCCACGTTGTATTCAAACACACACTGTGTAATTTAGTTGCGTGAATAGAATGACAAAAAACCTAATACACAACATTAAACATAATTTTAACAACTATTTTAAAGAGCAGTGCTGCAAAGCATGATGGGACACGTATAAGACGTACTGCTACCCCAATGTGGGCAAATTAATAAAAGTTATATAATTCAGTTTGCATCCAGACCCATAGATGGGTGGTTCAATTCCCGATTTGAGCGCAAACTCCCACTTTACTCTTACTTTCATTCAATGTTTTTGCTTATTTCCACAGCATTTCAGTCCAGCTTCAGCTTCCCAACGTTTCCTGTGTTTGCACCTTTTCAAAGCATATCAGTTTCACTTCAGCTTTTCAGAATTCAATGCATCATCTAGTTTTTCTTGATTTTGACTGATTTTTCAACGCGCACAGAATATTGTGTTCTTGGGTTATATAGCCAAAGATCCTTTTCGTTTTTCCGTTCTTTAGTAATCAGCAGTAGAACGTTGATAATTTTCAGCCAAATATCTGTTCTCAACAACAAAAAAGGCTTTTTGTGAAAAGATGCATTTCTTTTACACAAATTAAATCATATATATTTAGCCAAAATAGCTAAACAACTATGCCACAACATGAAAAACAACAAAAAAATGGTTCTTTTACATAAAGTATTTAAAATTTTCCCTTTGCAACTGAACTGTGTGTGCAAATTTGTGTTCAAATTTCTCAATTTTAAGAGTAAAAAAAAGAGTCAATAAAAAAGTTCCAGTCATCTACCTTTTTTGTTATCTTATCTTAGCAATCTCCATTTTACACCATAAAGACGGATGCATGGTGGACAAGCCGCTGTCACGTATTAGACATACAGAAGACCTGCAAGCCATCCATCCTTTCTCCCCCTCCTGGATGAGAATGTTGCCCTTTTAGTCGGGTGGGGTTGAGCCGAGATCCAGCGCACCCTTATCACATGTAATATTAGAATGATTCATCCAGTGCATTGACTTTATGACAGCGTCAGAGCGTTTAATTGAAATCAAATGTCACCGTGCACACTGGCCTCGGGCATCATGGCGTGATCAGGTAGTAGGAGGCGTTCATTTACATTTCCCATCAAGCGCTTACGGGACACGATGTGCTGCCACCAAGGTTTATATTCATAAGAGGTCATGGATTGGCTTTGGCCAGGGTGTGGGACTTTTGTGTTAACGCAGAATTAGACCTTTATCATTCTTGTAGTCAAACAGCACCATCGAGTGGTGTGCTTGGGGATTGCAGGGATACATGTTGTACAGGATGGTTTCACACATACTGTAGGTCCCTAGGTCTACAATTCATAATATTTACCTCATGGCACTTTACTCATGAAGGTCACATTCAGAAATAAAAACAGAGAACTGACCTGAACGCCACACAAGCAAGGAACATGAAGTCTCTGATACGTATCAGCGTATCAGGGCTAGCATCTAACTATATGAGTTTATGAGTTTTGAGTTGACTTTTAAATAGAGACAAGGAGTCTGTCCCCCAACCAACTATTTTAAAGCGCACGCAGAGGTAGATAAAGCTGCTGACCACTTGTGATACTTCAACTGTCATTTTTGTGCCACTAATTAAAAAGACACATCAGGAACAGCTGTTAACAAATAGAGTATATATCACAACAATGCTCAACAGAACCAATGTTGTAATAAGGCTAAGGAGTCATCGGCATTAATAGCACCGATGATAGCACTGAGGGGTACATTGGGGGGGAAAAAAATAGTACCACAAGTGTATTTTGCATGTGTTTCACAAACAACCATTTTAAAGCGCACACAGAGGTACATAAAGCTGCTGACCGCTTGTGATACTTCAACTGTCATTTTTGTGTCAGGAATTATAAAAAAAACACATTAGGAACAGCTGTTAACAAGTATAGTGTCTCAACAGAACCAATGTTGTAATCAGGCTAAGGAGTCATTACCATTAATAGCACTAATGAGTTTATTATAATAAAAATAGTACCACAAGTGTATTTTACATGTGTTTCACAACCAACCATTTTAAAGCGCACGCAGAGGTAGATAAAGCTGCTGACCGCTTGTGATACTTCAACTGTCATTTGTGTGTCACTCATTAAAAAGACTGGAACAGTAAGTAGAGTATATATCACAACACAGCTCAACAGAACCAATGTTGGAATAGGGCTAAGGAGTCATCAGCATTAATGGCACCGATGAGTTTTGTATTGTATTGGAAAAAACAAAATAAAAATAGTACCACAAGTGTATTTGGCATGTGTTTCACAACCAACCATTTTAAAGCGCACACAGAGGTAGATAAAGCTGCTGACTGCTTGTGATACTTCAACTGTCATTTTTGTGTCACTAATTAAAAAGACAGGAACAGTTGTTAACAAGTAGAGTATATATCACAACAATGCTCAACAGAACCAATGTTGTAATGGGGCTAAGGAGTCATCAGCATTAATAGCACAGATGAGTTTATTGTATAAAAAATAAATAAAACTAGTACAAGTGTATTTTACATGTGTTTCACAACCAACAATTTTAAAGCGCACGCAGAGGTAGATAAAGCTGCTGACCTCTTGTGATACTTCAACTGTCATTTTTGTGTCACTCATTAAAAAAACAGGAACAGCTGTTAACAGGTAGAGTATATATCACAACACAGCTCAACAGAACCAATGTTGTAATAGGGCTAAGGAGTCATCAGCATTAATAGCACTGATGGGTTTATTGTATAAAAATAAATAAAAATAGTACCACAAGTGTATTTTACATGTGTTTCACAACCAACCATTTTAAAGCGCACGCAGAGGTAGATAAAGCTGCTGACCGCTTGTGATACTTCAACTGTCATTTTTGTGTCAGTAATTACAAAAAACACATCAGGAACAGCTGTTAGCAAGTAGAGCATATATCACAACAGAGCTCAACAGAACCAATGTTGTAATAGGGCTAAGGAGTCATCAGCATTAATAGCACTGATGAGTTTATTGTAATAAAAATAGTACCACAAGTGTATTTTGCATGTGTTTCACAGCCAACAATTTTAAAGCGCACGCAGAAGTAGATAAAGCTGCTGATCACTTGTGATACTTCGACTGTCATTTTTGTGTCACTAATTAAAAATACAGGAACAGCTGTTAACAAGTAGAGTATATATCACAACACAGCTCAACAGAACCAATGTTGTAATAGGGTTAAGGAGCCATCCGCATTAATAGCACTGATGAGTTTATAGTAATAAAAATAGTACCACAAGTGTATTTTGCATGTGTTTCACAGCCAACAATTTTAAAGCGCACGCAGAAGTAGATAAAGCTGCTGATCACTTGTGATACTTCGACTGTCATTTTTGTGTCACTAATTAAAAAAAACACACCAGGAACAACTGTTAAGAAATACGTAGAGTATATATCACAACACAGCTCAACAGAACCAATGTTGTAATAGGGCTAAGGAGTCATCAGCATTAATATCACTGATGGGTTTATTGTATAAAAAATAAATAAAAATAGTACCACAAGTGTATTTTACATGTGTTTCACAACCAATCATTTTAAAGCGCACGCAGAGGTAGATAAAGCTGCTGATCACTTGTGATACTTCAACTGTCATTTTTTGTCACTAATTAAAAAGACACATCTGTTAACAAGTAGAGTATCTATCACAATACAGCTCAACAGAACCAATGTTGTAATAGGGCTAAGGAGTCATTACCATTAATAGCACTGATGAGTACATTGTAAGCAATAGTATTTTAGAACAGAACTATATTAAAGCAAACGCAGAGGTAGATAGCATTGAATATTTTCAAATGTTTATCATTCCTCAATGAAAATAAGCAGTGGGCTTTCTGAGCCGAGCATGAATGCATCAAAAGACTAAATGATTCATCAGCATGGCTCACATCCTGTATGACAGCATAGAGTCCTGTGTGAAGAGCAAAGTCATATCTTACCGCCCGACATCGAGAAGATCCGTATTGAGCTCGCATTTAAAAGGCTGTTATTTTTAGAAAAAAGCATTTCAGACCCGTCAAACTGCCAAAGTGCAAGTTAAGTTTTTTTTTTTTATTAAAGTGGCTTTGCACAAATATAGGAAGGACTCAAAAGGATTTGTTGTAATGGGTAATATTTTTTTTTTTTTTTTAAAACAACAAACTAGCACTACGTTTGCAGTACCATACTGGTTTTCTTTACTACAAGAGGGAGCAAAATGGTTCTTTAGATAGTAAAGGTTGCCGACCCCTGGTATAGACAATAATTTGGGGGTCAAATTCATGTCTTCTGTTGTGGACTAGAACTTGGATTTGAACCTTTTTTCCATCCACAGACTTTGTCGACTCAGGACAAAGAGAGAGGAAAATCAGACATCTACCAGGACCACCAGGCGAAATCAGACCTCTACCAGGACCACCAGGCGAAATCAGACATCTACCAGGACCACCAGGCAAAATCAGACATCTACCAGGACCACCAGGCGAAATCAGACATCTACCAGGACCACCAGGCGAAATCAGACATCTACCAGGACCACCAGCACCAGGCTGCTGATGTCTTCAAGGTCCTGAAAACAAGCCCTCCCACCCGATGCATCAACAACAACACGCCCACATCCAGCTCCTCTTCTCCGTCTTCATGGTCCTGCTCAGGTTTGTCGTCCCACCAGCGCTGGAGGGACCTCTGCAGCATCCAGGAGCAGCGCCAGCAGCTGGTGAGGACCATGTGCGCCAAGTACAGGAGCCGCATCTCCAAGACCATCACGCTGCAACTCGCCAAGAACATCTACGTGGAGGACAAATACAAGATCCTGTACTGCCAGGTTCCCAAAGTGGGTTGTTCCAACTGGAAGCGGAGTCTAATGGTGCTGGGGGGCCAGGCCTCCGACCCCCAGGACATCCCGCATGAAATGGCCCACAGCAGACGTTTGAAGACGCTAGACAGCTTCCAAAGATCGGGGGCCATTAAGCGCTTGAAAACGTACACCAAGGTCATGTTTGTGCGAGAACCCTTAGAGAGGATGGTGTCGGCCTACAGGGACAAGTTTGAGAACCCCAACGAGTACTATCACTCTTCTTTTGGGAAATACATCATCTCCAAGTACAGGGTCAACGCATCTAGGGCGGCTTTGGATTCGGGCGACGGGGTCACCTTCCAGGAGTTCGTGCAATACCTGCTGGATGTCCACCGCCCGGTGGGCATGGACATCCACTGGGAGACGGCCAATCAGCTGTGCAGCCCTTGCCTCATAGACTACGACTTCATCGGCAAGTTTGAGAACATGGACGACGAGTCCAGCCTCTTCCTGCACTTGGTCGGGGCGCCGCCCAACTTTACTCTGCCTACTTTCAAGGACAGGAACCCGGGCGACAAGAAGACCTCCTCGGAGATCACGCAGAAATACTTTGCGCAAGTCGGCCCGTCGGAGAGGCAGCGGGTTTACGATTTCTACTACAAGGACTATCTGATGTTTAACTACTCCAAACCTTTTCCAGATTTACACTGATTGACTTTTACCGAGATGTCCGCCGCTCTTCTACGTTGGCTCATCTAATTAAAGCTTTTTTTTTTTTCAAGTTAGCCAAACACTTTCAACCACATCACAAGATGCAAAAACGTAATGCTGCAGTAGGTTGATGTCATACTAGCGACAAAAAAATACTATCGACATGATCTGTTATCCAGGGCTCCAGTCTTTTTTTTTGTTTTTGTTTTTTTTTACCAGGAGCAAAGTGGCCCCGAACTTCAAATTTTAGGGGCGAAAGTAAAAACTTTAGGGCCGCACACCGAAACCGACCACACTTCCTCTCATTTTTACCGTATCGCTTATAAATACTATCAGTGGCGTCATTAGGTCAATTTTAGGGGGGATTCAGCATTTTGCAACATTTTAGGGGGGCTTCAGACCCCCCTAATAAAGAAATTTTTATTGATTTTTTTTTTACCAAAAGAATCTCTGACAAATTTCATATGATAGGGCAAAAACAGGCAAATTTTAGAAATTTATTTATTGATTTTTTTTAACCAAAAGATTCCCTGACAAATTTCATATAATAGGGCAGAAGCAGGCAAATAAGATTTTAGGCGTTTTAGGGCTGAATTCCCCCTAAAATATTCTTAAGCCCCCCCCCCCCCCCCCCCCTAAATAATTTGATATTTTTTATGGATTTTTTAAAATGTATTTATTTATTTATTTTTAGCGAAAAAATGTCTGACAAATTTCATAAGATAGGGCAAAAACAGGCTAATAAGATTTTTAGGGATTTTAGGGCTGAATCCCCTAAAAGCCCCCCTAAATAATTTCATATTTTTTATTGATTTTTTTAACGAAAAAAAAAACGAAACCGACCACACTTCCTCTCATTTTTACCGTATCGCTTATAAATACTATCAGTGGCGTCATTAGGTCAATTTTAGGGGGGATTCAGCATTTTGCAACATTTTAGGGGGACTTCAGACCCCCCTAAAAAAAAATTTTTTATTGATTTTTTTTTTTTTACCAAAAGAATCTCTGACAAATTTCATATGATAGGGCAAAAACAGGCAAATTTTTTAAATTTATTTATTGATTTTTTTTAACCAAAAGATTCTCTGACAAATTTCATATAATAGGGCAAAAGCAGGCAAATAAGATTTTAGGCGTTTTAGGGCTGAATTCCCCCTAAAATATTCTTAAGCCCCCCCCCCCCCCTAAATAATTTGATATTTTTTATGGATTTTTTAAAATGTATTTATTTATTTATTTATTTTTAGCGAAAAAATGTCTGACAAATTTCATAAGATAGGGCAAAAACAGGCTAATAAGATTTTTAGGGATTTTAGGGCTGAATCCCCCTAAAAGCCCCCCTAAATAATTTCATATTTTTTATTGATTTTTTTTAACGAAAAAAAAAACGAAACCGACCACACTTCCTCTCATTTTTACCGTATCGCTTATAAATACTATCAGTGGCGTCATTAGGTCAATTTTAGGGGGGATTCAGCATTTTGCAACATTTTAGGGGGTCTTCAGACCCCCCTAAAAAAAATTTTTTTATTGATTTTTTTTTTTTACCAAAAGAATCTCTGACAAATTTCATATGATAGGGCAAAAACAGGCAAATTTTTGAAATTTATTTATTGATTTTTTTTAAACAAAAGATTCTCTGACAAATTTCATATAATAGGGCAAAAGCAGGCAAATAAGATTTTAGGCATTTTAGGGCTGAATTCCCCCTAAAATATTCTTAAGCCCCCCCCCCTAAATAATTTGATATTTTTTATGGATTTTTTAAAATGTATTTATTTATTTATTTTTAGCGAAAAAATGTCTGACAAATTTCATAAGATAGGGCAAAAACAGGCTAATAAGATTTTTAGGGATTTTAGGGCTGAATCCCCCTAAAAGCCCCCCTAAATAATTTCATATTTTTTATTGATTTTTTTTTTACGAAAAAAAAAAACGAAACCGACCACACTTCCTCTCATTTTCACTGTATCGCTTATAAATCAGTGGCGTCATTAGGCCAATTTTAGGGGGGGCTTCAGCATTTTTCAACATTTTACGGGGTCTTCAGACCCCCCCGAAATAATTTGATATTTTTTATAGATTTTTGAAATTTATTGATTGATTTTTTTTTTAACCAAAAGAATCTCTGACAAATTTCATATAATAGGGCAAAAGCAGGCTAATAAGATTTTAGGGGTTTTAGGGCTGAATTGCCCCTAAAATGTTCTTAAGCCCCCCTAAATAATTTTATATTTTTTATGGATTTTATTTATTTATTTTATTTTTACCGAAAAAATCTCGGACAAATTTCATATGATAGGGCAAAAGCAGGCTAATAAGATTTTAGGGGTTTTAGGGCTGAACCCCCCCTAAAATGTTCTTTAAACCCCCTAAATAATTTGATATTTTTTATTGATTTTTTTTTAACAAAAAAAAATGAAACCCACCACACTTCCTATCATTTTCACTGTATCGCTTATAAATACTATCAGTGGCGTCAGGGCTTCAGCATTTTTCAACATTTTAGGGGGGCTTCAGACCCCCCCTAAATAATTTGATATTTTTTATAGATTTTGGAAATTTATTTATTGATTTTTTTTTTACAAAAAAGATCTCTGACAAATTTCACATGATAGGGCAAAAGCAGGCTAATAAGATTTTAGGGGTTTAGGGCTGAATCCCCCTAAAATGTTCTTAAGTCCCCCTAAATAATTTGATATTTTTTATGGATTTAAATTTTTTTTTTTTTTTTTTTTTTTTTTACCAAAAGAATCTCTGACAAATTTCATATGATAGGGCAAAAGCAGGCTAATAAGATTTTAAGGGTTTTAGGGCTGAATTCCCCCTAAAATGTTCTTAAGTCCCCCTAAATAATTTGATATTTTTTATGGATTTAAAAATTTTTTTTTTTTTTTTTTTTTTTTTTACCAAAAGAATCTCTGACAAATTTCATATGATAGGGCAAAAGCAGGCTAATAAGATTTTAAGGGTTTTAGGGCTGAATTCCCCCTAAAATGTTCTTAAGTCCCCCTAAATAATTTGATATTTTTTATGGATTTAAATTTTTTTTTTTTTTTTTTTTTTTTTTTACCAAAAGAATCTCTGACAAATTTCATATGATAGGGCAAAAGCAGGCTAATAAGATTTTAAGGGTTTTAGGGCTGAATTCCCCCTAAAATGTTCTTAAGCCCCTCTAAATAATTTGATATTTTTTATAGATTTTGGAATTTTTTTTTTTTTTTTACAAAAAAAAAATCTCTGACAAATTTCATATAATAGGGCAAAAGCAGGCTACTAAGAAATCCATTAAGCAGGCTAATACTAGCCTAAGTATTAATCAGAAGAAGAATAATGATGATAGTAATAATAATAATAATAATTCCTCAGAACCTAGTGACGCCCCTGAATACTATTATCATATTTTCCGGACTATAAGTCGCACTTTTTTTCATCGGTTGGCTGTTCCTGCGACTTATACTCCAGAGCGACTTATAAATGAAAAAACTGTTGATGTTACATAAACACTGGATACCTTTTCTGTTTATATTTATTTTTTGTGCGACTTATGTATGTTTTTTTTCTACCTAATTATGCATTTTTGGCCTTGTGCAACTTATACTCCTGAGCGACTTATAGTCCAGAAAATACGGTAACCCTCTTTTGACAAACATCGGCCTTCTTCTTTGGTATTGGTTTTGGGGGCAACAAACGGAAAAGGAAACAAAACGGCCAGAGACAGAAGAAAGAGCCAGGCAAAATGTGTAAACAAAGATGGAAGACAAGTCAATGAAGTCGATTGAAATGTGAGCGATCCAACATGCTGGCATCGATAGCCGTCATCGGTTGACTCCATATTTTTATTTCTCACCATAACAAAGTGCGTCCCTCGTCAACCATTCAGTTGCCGTCTGGAGCCCTGTTATCTACGAGCACATGCTGAGGTGGAATTTTGAAATGATGTTATTCTTCTTTAAAAAAAAAAAAAAAGTTTAATCGTGTTCAACAGGCTTTAAATGATGTCTCACTGTACGTCAAACAGGAAATGCAAATGCTTAGTAAGGGCTGGACGCCCTGGAGTTTGGTATGTTTGAGTATTAGGGCCACACGTGTCTACGAAAAACGGTCATTATCGTTGTAATACTTGATTTTCCGCTTGGAGTTTGCATGTTCTCCCCGTGCATGCGTGGGTTTTCTCCGGGTACTCCGGTTTCCTCCCACATTCCAAAAACATGCTAGGTTAATTAGCCACTCCAAATTGTCCATAGGTATGAATGTGAGTGTGAATGGTTGTTTGTCTATATGTGCCCTGTGATTGGCTGGTCACCAGTCCAGGGTGTACCCCGCCTCTCTCGTCCGAAGACAGCTGGGATAGGCTCCAGCATGCCCCCTAGTGAGGATAAGCAGCATAAAAATGGATGAATGGAATATTAAAGGCTGCCACAAATGATTATTAGTTGTCATGATAAAGTTTTTTTTTTGCCAGAAAAAAACAGAAGGAAAAAAAGACAAATTAAATTAAATTAAATTAAATTAAATTAAATTAAATTAAATTAAATTAAATTAAATTAAATTAAATTAAATTAAATTAAATTAAATTAAATTAAATTAAATTAAATTAAATTAAGGCGGCACAGTGTTCATGTGGTTAACGCGCAGACCTCACACCTAGGAGACCCGAGTTCAATTCCACCCTCTGCCATCTCTGTGTGGAGTTTGTATGTTCTCCCCGTGCATGCCTGGGTTTTCTCCGGGTACTCCTCCCACATTCCAAAAACATGCTAGGTTAATTAGCGACTCCAAATTGTCCATAGGTATGAATGTGAGTGTGAATGGTTGTTTGTCTATATGTGCCCTGTGATTGGCTGGCCACCAGTCCAGGGTGTACCCCGCCTCTCTTGCCTGAAGACAGCTGGGATAGGCTCCAGAACCCCCCGCGACCCTCATGAGGAAAAAGTGGCAGAAAAGAATTAAATTAAATTAAATTAAATTAAATTAAATTAAATTAAATTAAATTAAATTAAATTAAATTAAATTAAATTAAATTAAATTAAATTAAATTAAATTAAATTAAATTAAATTAAATTAAATTAATGTTCAACTATTTTAACGGTTGACATAATCTCGACATGTCAACTAATCGTGGCAGCCCATCTCTGAATACAACCCTTGTTTTCTTATTAGATTTTTAAAAATACATTACAATTAAAAAGTGAAAATATTCCCTTTAATATAGTATACCACTTTTACAAACTTTTATATATAAAAAAATCAAATTTCTAAAATAATAATAAAACTTTTTTTTGTAAATTATCAATAGTTTTTAAAAAATTGTGATAAATGTCCAAAAATATGCCTTTTTTTACTTTGTTTAATACAATTCCTGCAAGTTACTACATTATGAATATATTCTCATAACTTTACAGCTTTTCTCGTCATTTAGAAATGTTTCCCCCTCTACTGTGGCCCTAATACTCCCTAATACTCCCTAATACTCCAACATGCAGTTGATTAAAATCTTTGTTTTAATAAGACAGTATTCATACTTCCATGTAAAAGCGTTCTTTCCTGCCACGTTTGCATTGACTACTTGACTTACAGCAGCGTGGGCATCAGTATACCTCTATCTGTGTACCTGTGCATACTAATACTGACATTTGGTGTAAATGTTTGGGTACTAAACATAAACTCACACAATGGACTCGTATAATCCTTGAAATGTGTCCGGGGCTGCCCACTCTGGAGCCGTGTACACTTATTGTAGCATTTTTTTTTGTACTTTGATGCTCCTTGTGCTTTGAACACTCGTCACCGGAAGTCGTATTTACTTGGAGATCCAGGTACTTACAGGGTACAAAGTGTTGCTGGCTGTTCCCGGTACACACTTGACTATGAAGAGTGCTGGCGACTGAAATCATCTCCATTCAGAGCGACGCAGATTTGGCTCCACGACAATCGAATAAATGAGCGAACGCCTGAGAGTTTATCCGAAAAGGAACGTTATACACCTCACATGTCGGGTACCATTGAGGTGTACGTTTGTACTACATAGCAGCAGAACCAATGTTGTAGTAGCGGTAAGGTGTATCCTTTGATTTGACTGTTGAATGAAACAACATCCATTTTTTACATCCATTCGTTTTGAAATCACCGCTCTGTATTAAATGTAAACCCGATCAAAGTCTTTAGACCAGTTGAAAAATAGCTATAGCTTAAGTAGCTAATATATAGCTACTATAGTAATAGCACATTTGGATCTTAATGAGGTTTTAAGTAGAGCTACAATGTGACAAAAAGTACTTTGAAATAGTCATTTATTGAAAACAGTGGCGCTGCACGGTGGTCGAGTGGTTAGCACGCAGACCTCACAGCTAGGATACCCGAGTTCAATCCCACTCTCGGCCATCTCTGTGCGTGGGTTTTCTCCGGGTACTCCGGTTTCCTCCCACATTCCAAAAACATGCTAGGTTAATTAGCCACTCCAAATTGTCCATAGGTATGAATGTGAGTGTGAATGGTTGTTTGTCTATATGTGCCATGTGATTGGCTGGCCACCAGTCCAGAGTGTACACCGCCTCTCTTGCCTGAAGACAGCTGGGATAGGCTCCAGCACCCCCGCGACCCTCGTGAGAAAATGTGGTAGAAAATGAATGAATAATAATAATAATAATAACAAAAGAAGGCTGCATGGCGGTTGAGCGGTTAGCGTGCAGACCTCACAACTAGGAGACCCGAGTTTGATCCTCATGGGAATAAGCAGTAGAAAATGAATAAATGAATGAATGATTCGGTTGAGCTGGTTTCATAATTATAATCATAGTTAAGTTGGTGTGTGATGAGTTTAGTGTTCTTTGTAAGAACACTAACACATTCCAAAAACATGCTAGGTTAATTGGCGACTCCAAATTGTCCATAGGTATGAATGTGAGTGTGAATGGTTGTTTGTCTATATGTGCCCTGCGATTGGCTGGTCACCAGTCCAGGGTGTACCCCGCCTCCCACCCAAAAACAGCTGGGATAGGCTCCAGCACCCCCACGACCCTTGTGAGAATAAGCGGTAGAAAATGAATAAATTAATGAATGACTAGGTTTAGCTGGTTTCATAATTATACCTTTAGAGTGTTAAGTTGGTGTGTGATGAGTTTAGTGTTCTTTGTAAGAACACTAACACATTCCAAAAACATGCTAGGTTAATCGGCGACTCCAAATTGTCCATAGGTATGAATGTGAGTGTGAATGGTTGTTTGTCTATATGTGCCCTGTGATTGGCTGGCCACCAGTCCAGGGTGTACCCCGCCTCTCCCCCGAAGACAGCTGGGATAGGCTCCAGCACCCCCACGACCCTTGTGAGAATAAGCAGTAGAAAATGAATAAATGAATGAATGATTCAGTTGAGCTGGTTTCATAATTATACCTTTTGAGTGTTAAGTTGGTGTGTGATGAGTTTAGTGTTCTTTGTAAGAACACTAACACATTCCAAAAACATGCTAGGTTAATTAGCGACTCCAAATTGTCCATAGGTATGAATGTGGGTGTGAATGGTTGTTTGTCTATATGTGCCCTGCGATTGGCTGGTCACCAGTCCAGGGTGTACCCCGCCTCCCACCCAAAAACAGCTGGGATAGGCTCCAGCACCCCCACGACCCTTGTGAGAATAAGCAGTAGAAAATGAATAAATGAATGAATGATTCAGTTGAGCTGGTTTCATAATTATACCTTTTGAGTGTTAAGTTGGTGTGTGATGAGTTTAGTGTTCTTTGTAACAACACTAACACATTCCAAAAACATGCTAGGTTAATCGGCGACTCCAAATTGTCCATAGGTATGAATGTGAGTGTGAATGGTTGTTTGTCTATATGTGCCCTGTGATTGGCTGGCCACCAGTCCAGGGTGTACCCCGCCTCCCACCCAAAAACAGCTGGGATAGGCTCCAGCACCCCCACAACCCTGGTGAGAATAAGCAGTAGAAAATGAATAAATTAATGAATGATTCAATTGAGCTGGTTTCATAATTATACCTTTTGAGTGTTAAGTTGGTGTGTGATGAGTTTAGTGTTCATTCCAAAAACATGCTAGGTTAATTGGCGACTCCAAATTGTCCATCCATTTCTCGCAAATTTTCAACTGGTCTTAAGATTATGTTTAAATACCTACAAAATTCTGGTCCGGCACTCTTCCCCGATGGCGTGAACTGCTCAGTCAGTAACACTGTACCCGACGCTCTGACACTGTACGCATCACACCCAGTCCACAGCCTTGTATAAGCTTTTTTCTACACTGTATAATTGTATAATGGGCATTCAGATGACTATATATTTTTCTACGTATTTCTAATATATACGTACAAATACATACAGTATATAATCTGTGCTTCTCGGTGAAGTCTTTATGTTACGGTGTCGCCATTAAAAAGCGCTTTAAAAGAGACTGAAAAGCTTGAAAACGAAGCTGGATTAACGAGTGTTTGGCGTGTATGGCTGCACGGCGTCACTTTCTAGCGCACGTTTCCATCACCATGCAATGAACCGTTGAACGAATCAACACGGTAAGGATAATAGAACCGCATCACGCCCTCCTTTCATAATATGTCCGTCGCACATCCCGCCTTTTATAATGTGGACATCTGTGTGTCTCTTCTCCGTTGTTGTTGTAAGCCCATCCGCCATGCGCACACACTGCTGCACGACATACTTACGTACTATATGGTGCATATAACGAAGGATGTCTGTGTGTGATGTTGTTGTTTTGAAGTCCTGCACAAACGGCACTCAAGTCAAGTTTTATGATTTTGCCTTATAATGTGAAGCATCGGAAATGACAGGAAGGTCGAGCAAGCAACCAGCCAAGACAAGTTCAACCATTTGTAACGTTTGTAAACACGCCGCAAATGCTCTAATTATAGCCCAGGTGTTTCAGAATCGGAATCAGAATCGCATTTATTGTCATTGTATTACATACAACGAAATTTGAGTGCAACTCCACGGTACATTTTATCGAAAGTAAAGACCTCACAGCTAGGAGACCAGGGTTCAATTCCACCCTAGGCCATCTCTGTGTGGAGTTTGCATGTTCTCCCCGTGCATGCGTGGGTTTTCTCCGGGTACTCCGGTTTCCTCCCACATTCCAAAAACATGCTAGGTTAATTAGCCACTCCAAATTGTCCATAGGTATGAATGTGAGTGTGAATGGTTGTTTGTCTATATGTGCCCTGTGATTGGCTGGCCACCAGTCCAGGGTGTACCAAGCTGGGACAGGCTCCAGCACCCCTGGCGACCCTCGTGAGAATAAGCAGTAGAAAATGAATAAATGAATGAATGATTTGGTTGAGCTGGTTTCATTATTATGCCTTTTGAGTGTTAAGTTGGTGTGTGATGAATTTAGTGTTCTTTGTAAGAACACTAACACATTCCAAAAACATGCTAGATTAATTGGCCACTCCAAATTGTCCATAGGTATGAATGTGAGTGTGAATGGTTGGCTGGCCACCAGTCCAGGGTGTACCCCGCCTCTCACCCAAAGACAGCTGGGATAGGCTCCAGCACCCCCCGCGACCCTCGTGAGAATAAGCGCTAGAAAATGAATGGATGAATGAATGATTCGGTTGAGCTGGTTTCATAATTATGCCTTTTGAGTGTTAAGTTGGTGTGTGATGAATTTAGTGTTCTTTGTGAGAACACTAACACATTCCAAAAACATGCTAGATTAATTGGCCACTCCAAATTGTCCATAGGTATGAATGTGAGTGTGAATGGTTGTTTGTCTATATGTGCCCTGTGATTGGCTGGCCACCAGTCCAGGGTGTACCCCGCCTCTCACCCAAAGACAGCTGGGATAGGCTCCAGCACCCCCCGCGACCCTCGTGAGAATAAGCACTAGAAACTGAATGAATGAATGAATGATTCGGTTGAGCTGGTTTCATAATTATACCTTTTGAGTGTTAAGATGGTGTGTGATGAGTTTAGTGTTCTTTGTAAGAACACGAACACATTCCAAAAACATGCTAGGTTAATTGGCCACTCCAAGTTGTTCATAGGTATGAATGTGAGTGTGAATGGTTGTTTGTCTATATGTGCCCTGTGATTGGCTGGCCACCAGTCCAGGGTGTACCCCGCCTCTCACCCAAAGACAGCTGGGATAGGCTCCAGCATCCCCCCGCGACCCTCGTGAGAATAAGCAGTAGAAAAGGAATGAATGATTGGGTTGAGCTGGTTTCATAATTATACCTTTTGAGTGTTAAGTTGGTGTGTGATGAGTTTAGTGTTCTTTGTAAGAACACGAACACATTCCAAAAACATGCTAGGTTAATTGGCGACTCCAAATTGTCCATAGGTATGAATGTGAGTGTGAATGGTTGTTTGACGTTGCTAATGATTTGGAGTGCATGAGAAAGTGCAGAGGACGAAGTATGTTGCACAATATAACAGGAGATTGCCTCCAGCCGCAGCTGTGTTTTTCGATTGTTTTGCTTTGGTACACCAGAGGCATTCATTGGAGCATTTACGGCGGTCTACTTTTCATTATTGCAGTACGGACTTCCTACAGTGCTGTCTCTCGGCTCACTTTGTGTTTGTTTGTTTTTTTTTCATGTGACAAAATGCTTTATGACGGTGTGTGTTTGCCTGTGAGTGAGCGGAAATCCACGGTATATTTAAAGCTATACTCCCTATAATCCAATTTGGTATTACGAGCGTAAACAGTGATGGTGACTCTATGAAATAATTGTCGGTTTAGTGTGATGGCTTTTGCAAAAATTCCAGAATCTTGCCATTTATTTTGGTCTTGGTTTGACTCGGTGTAGCCTATCTCTTGCCAAAAAAAGGAAAATATTATTGTTGCTTTTATCACTGGCCCTCTAGCTTTCTAAATGTGTGTGTGTGTGTGTGTGTGGATCACAAGCATAACAGCAGTAACAAGTGAATGTATTAAGTGTTTATTGTTGGTGCAAATGTGTAAAAAAACTATATATATATATATAAATATACAGTATATATATTTATATGAAAAGCCCTTTGCCTTATTTTACACTGCCAATCAAATGGTGACTTTTCAGGAAGACATTTTTCAGGTGGTTCTTTTTTCTGGCTGATGAGTGTCTACTAATAAATTTGTCTTTAGCATTTCAACGCTGCCTCTTTTTATTATTATTATTTTTTAATTTTGACATAATAATTCATGATGATAAATGATTCATACACCCTTTCAGGTTGTTGCATTGTTTTAACCAAACTATCTTAGTATCATTATTATCAGTAGTAATAGTAGTATTCATGGTATCATTCATTGTGAAAATTTTGCATTCTATGTTTGAATCACATTGAGCAGGCTAGTATAGCAATCTACCAAGCTAACTTGTTAGCCTCTCCAATGTCATTATTCTAAACTTCAAGAAGCGTTCCAAACAGAGTGGGGGAGGAAGAACAAAGAAGTTAAAAAGTTACCACTTCCACACTGAATGAGAGGAGGCCCTTTTTTCCATGGCATGTTCAGCCAGTTTCTAAGGTAATTACTGACACTTAGTGAAGAGAATACTACATACAATTTGTCTTTCAATATTTTTTTACTAATAATAGGCCATACTCATGATTATTTAAATTATTATTATTATTATTATTTAAGTTCAAGCATCTGAAATGCAATTGCATGCAAAATATGAATTGTTCTTGTAGGGATGTCCTGGGAGTCCGTGGATAATGGATAAGAAAAGACAAATAAGAAAATATAATACTAATAAATAATATGAAATGGTTCAGTTCTAATTTGTACTGCAATAATATATAATAATAATGATGATTATTAGGTAATAATTCCAGTCCTGTGTGTGTTTAGTGAATAAGCTTGATAATAATGATAATAAAGTGAGGGGTAACTACCACCGTACCTACTGAGCCTCTATTCCAACATCAAAACTCCACTTCACCACAGCGCACCACAGACATGTCTGCATGGTCGAATTCTCTTCCAAATGAATCTGCTGCATGTTTGTTTATTTATATTTTTTAGTTTACTTTCTTTTTTTGTTGGTGTGGCAGATGAACATTGATCACCGCCAACAGGGTGAAATTAGATTAAAATGCTCAAGGCCGATTTCCATCTTTCTTGTATAAGTCATGAGAGCACTTTGGAGGTGGGGGTTGGGGGGGAGTTGAACGCATAGAAAAACAAAGCCATGCATTTCTCTCATTACGCCGCTTGAGAAATCTTGATATGCTTGGAAGGGAAGTTGTTAAATCAGCCTTGGGGGCCCAAAGCCGCCATACGTCTTCATAAAGTGATAAACAAGCTTTTGTTGAAGCGGGCTGCACAATGTGGAGACTTTTCTCCATTTTGGTTTTTCTGTGTTATGATGACAAATTCTATTTTTCTTCCGGCAACAACTGATGACAACAAAAGCTCCATCACACAAACATTTTGCAACACAATTGTACAATACCAGCTCCCGTTTATTAGCAATAAAGCATTTTTTTCATCAAATTTCTGTTGTTCCTTATGGTCATGAAAAAATAACCGGATTTTAAAAAATCAACTTGGAATGATAATGTATGATGCCATGTGTACCGGTTATTTTGTTATATTGTTTAATTATATAGAAACTGAATAATATATAATAATGTTTCTTGTTTCTAGTGACACTCTGAGGGAGAAAAAATATTTTGTAATAAATTTTTAATGTATTATTATTCATTTTATTTATTTTTTTATTCATTAAAAAATATATATTTTATTTTATTCAATTATTATGATTAATTAATATTTTTATATTGGTTCTTAATCTTTGTTTATACTGAAAGGAAGGGAAAAAAATACATCAAAAAATGAAAAGGTTTATTTCATACTGCTGATCTGGTTTTTATGTAGGTCATATTCTGCACTATAATGACATTTTACACATTTATATACATATATACATTTTGTTTACGTTGTTATATTGTTTAATTATATATTAATATTGTTTAATTATATAGAAACTGAATAATATATAATAATGTTTCTTGTTTCTACGGACACTCTAAGGGAGGAAAAATATTTTGTTATAAATTTTTAATGTATTATCATTTTATTTATTTATTTTTAATTTGTATTTATTTTATATATTTTTTATTTATTAAAAAATATTTTATTTTATTCCATTGTTATGATTCATTAATATTTTTTATATTGGTTGTTAATCTTTGGTTGCACTGAAAGGAGGGAAAAAATACATTCAAAAATGAAAAACTGCTGATCTGGTTTTTATGTAGGTCATATTCTGCACTATAATGACATTTTACACATGTATATACATATATATTCATTTTATTTACGAAATAACATTCATACTTTATTTACACTCAGCTCACAGCTAGTAGATATATTGTACACTAATGTCCGCTAGCCCCGCCCACCTCTCTTGCTCACCATCATGGCGGCCTTTCACCGCCGTGGCCACGACACTTTGTTCCCTTCTGTTATGGTCGATCCTTGGCGGAGTCTTGAAGGTGGGTTTCTTCCTCCATTTCTACTCAAGTTACAGCCTCCTACATTGGGGATTTGTAGGGGAGGCTTCTCTGTCAAATGAATAGAGGTATTTTAGTATTTTCAAAATAACTTTATAGACCTTAACAGGAAACAACCATCGCTCCTGCGATGCTAGCTGAGGTTAGCTTGGTGGCTCATTTGAATCCGTTGTAACCGGTAACCAGTACCACCATTGTAAATCCTGACTAATTTTACATGCACAACTGATTTGCACCTATCCATCCTTCCATTGTTTATAACTTCTGAGAAGTTTAAAACTTCTAACTTCTTTTTACATAAAAGTATGTAAAAAGAAAAAAGCTAGAGCCCAAATAAAGAGTAATTATTGCATTCTCACTCTCAACCACCAGGTGGCAGTAATTCACTCTCCACTTTAGACCCAAACGCTCATTTTACATTGTTTGTTCATAATTTTATATTGAACATATTAACCGTTTTAAGAAAAGAAATAAGCACCGGGTATCACATATATAATAATAATAATAATGATGATGAATTAAATCTAGTCATTTATCCTGCAACATTTAACACTAATTTGTATAATCTGCAATAGCCATACTATAGTCACTTCTATCCTTATATATATCCACACTGTATCATAGTCACTCCATTGCACTACTGTACATATTACTGTTATTATATATTGTCACATTCATACTGTGCATACTGTTTATAATTTGTATAATCTATATGTATATATCCACACTGTGTCATAGTCACAGCTTGTTATAGTTTGTACATATATCTGTCCATTTACAGCTCTATTCTATTTCTACATTTATTTACTAATGAGGTATTTATACATTTGCACTTCTGGTTGGATGCTAACTGCATTTTGTTGCCCTGAAGAAGTGACATGAGCAATAACAATAAAGTTGAATCTAATGTAGTCTAATACACAGTATATTAATTACTAACAATCTTGCTATTCAAAAATATAAATTATATGTACAATTTTTACAGTGTCATTTTTCACAAATTTTACTTGCTTTTAATACTTTGTAAAAAAAAAAAAAAAAAGCAGCTAATTATATTTTATATGTTTGGCCGTGCTTCTAATCATTCTAACTGGAATGCAAGCCACAATTGCAATGATTTATGCAACAGCTATAATGAAGTTGAATCTATAAACAAAAGGGACGTATAATGAAGTCTCACAAGCTGCTGCTGGCAAAGCTCTTCTTTAACCTTGAGCTAATGTCTCGACATTTGCCGAGCATTTAGCTTGATGGAGTGACGCTCCGCTGTGCTTAAGCGCAGATATCCCTGCCAGCACTTTTAACAACAACAAGAAGAAGAAGAAAAACAAGATGGCGCAAATGTATTTTAAATGGTAGTGCATATTAAGGCCCCGGGGGGCAAGTATTTGCTAATTGACTCCTACATGTTTACGTGGTAACTGCATTTTCTTTTCTTTCATGTTGACACATCTCAGCATCAAGCAGTGAAGGATGAGAGGATGATGAGGATGATACACCTGCCCTGATGGATGGATGGATGGATGGATGGATGGATGGGAGGAGGAGCTCACAGGCCTCCAAACTTTCAGCCATCATCACTTACCAAATGACAGCGGAGGTGATACCGTGCTGTTAGCGGGCCGCAGGGTGGGCCGTGGGAAAGGCCCGTCTTGAGCTAGGATGGATGGGTCTTCTCTCTGCGGACTAAATTAATACTGGGATTGCTTTTCGAGCTCCCAAGGAGCTAATCAGACAGGAGTTATCTGGAGGGGGCTGAAGGCTAGGCTGGCAGGAGGCGGGGTGCTCCAAGACGACTCTTAGCACTTCATTCCCGAGTTGGACACACAGATGCAGTCAGCCAGTGGATGGATTGGATCCACTGGAGCCCGAGTAAGGTTTCAGAAAGTCCAGTTTTTCGAAGAATTGAAGACAAAGCTGATTTCAATGTGACGTATAGGTCATTGTTTACGCTGGTGGGAAAAGGAAATAATACAATTTGCGTTTATATCTTGTTAAAATTTGACATTTTTGAGAGAATACAGGTAAGAGGAATATTTTGGTACACCCTCTGAATTCCTGAATTTTTCCTGCAGTAATAAAAACTGCCACTAGATGGCACCAGAAGACATAACATAAACCCTTAGATAAGCTGACTTCACTGAACCTCCACAATATGTACCATTCATTCATTTTCTACTGCTTAAACTCACGAGGGTCAAGGGGGTGCTGGAGCCTATCCCAGCTGTCTTCAGGCGAGAGGCGGGGTACACCCTGGACTGGTGGCCAGCCAATCACAGGGCACATATAGACAAACAACCATTCACACTCACATTCATACCTATGGACAATTTGGAGTCGCATTCCAAAAACATGCTAGGTTAATTAGCCACTCCAATTGTACCCCGCCTCTGGGGTCGCCGCTGGGATAGGCTCCAGCACCCCACCAAACCCCACCCCGCAACCCTCGAAAGCATATGCGGTTTCTGACTGGGATAAGCGCCTTTTTTTCTAACTACTGAATGTCTCTATTCAACACACCATGCACACTCGCACATTTAGGCAATTTCCAGTTGCACTTTGCATTTTTTGTCTTTATTTTATTTTGTATTGTATTATGTGTTATTTTAATTGAACAAGGCTGCACAGCGGACGAGTGGTTAGCGCGCAGACCTCACAGCTAGGAGACCAGAGTTCAATTCCACCCTCGGCCATCTCTATGTGGAGTTTGCATGTTCTCCAAGGGGGTGTGTGGGTTTTCTCCGGGTACTCCGGTTTCCTCCCACATTCCAAAAACATGCTAGGTTAATTAGCAGACTCCAAATTGTCCATAGGTATGAATGTGAGTGTGAATGGTTGTTTGTCTATATGTGCCCTGTGATTGGCTGGCCACCAGTCCAGGGTGTACCCCGCCTCTGGGGCCTCTGCTGGGATAGGCTCCGGCACCGCCGCTCCTCGCAACCCTCGTGAGCGGTTTAATAAGCGGTTTCTGACTGGGATAAGCGCCTTGTTTTCAACTACTGAATGTCTTTATTCAACACACCATGCACACTAGCACATTTAGGCACTTTGTATTTTTTGTCTTTATTTTATTGTGTTATGTGTTATTTTAAATGAAGGCTGCACAGCGGATGAGTGGTTAGCGTGCAGGCCACACAGCTAGGAGACCCGAGTTCAATTCCACTTTCGGCCATCTCTGTGTGGAGTTTGCATGTTCATCTTCTCTTCTCTGAGGATAAGCGGTAGAAAATGAATGAATGAATGTTCTGACTTCAAACTCAACTTTTTATGTGGTGAGGTTAGAACTGATGCTTTTGAATTCTGCCTAGCAACAAGTGAGATGACAACGGGATGACATGATCAGGAAACCGAAAGAGCTGCGACACGTTAGCTAAAGTTTGGATCCATTTGAGAAAGATCCATAAGAGGAAGCTGTGTAGTTTCATCGACTAGTTTTCATGCGCCTCGCCGTTTTGGCAGCGTAAAAACACCACAGTGTTCAACTCCAAGCAAAAAACATTGACATGCAAAACTGAAAAAGTGGATTTTCTCCCAGCGGAACTTGGTGGGGGATTACATGTTGTGACCATAAAATGTCATCAGCCAGCAGCCTGGGTCTGGATGTGCTGCACAGAGCACTCTCCTCCAGCCCCAGGCGCTGGCCACACTATAAGCTGGCACCCTCCACCACCCTCTCCCTTTCTTCACCCCCTGCCCGCCTGCCCCCTTTTTTTTTTTTTTTTTTTTTTTTGCACCATCCTGCAGTGACCCTCCCTTTCCTTTTTACACCCAAAACCAGTCCTCCACGTTAAGGCGGCCCCGGGCAGCCTGGGTGTCAGTGCGATGGCCTCGGTGTTGACAAAGCAGAAGACACATCAGACCTCCTCCATGTTAGCGAGTTCACAACAAAAGCACGGGGGGGGGGGTTCGGTTTCGTTCTAGCCCAGGGCCCCGGGGAGAGAGAGAGAGAGAGAGGGGACGGGGGGGTCTAAACCTAAACCCCTACCCCTCCGCCCGCTCTTCAAAACCTTTGCAGACGACATGTGTGTGTTTTTGTCATGACAGCGTCGTGATGGATAAGTGCAAATATAAAGCATAAGTCAAGGTTGCGACTTGATGTCATCATGACACATGCACTCTAATGAGGACTGTGGGTGCTCCGCCCCGAGGCATGCTGAGCGGAGGGGGGGTGTAGGGGGGGGGGGGGGGGGGTGGATGAGCGAATGCTATGTGATGCATAGCCGATGTGATTGGAGAGATGACACTGTTGGTGTTGTTACTGCAAACCAAATATTCTATTTTTTTTTCAGGCGTGATGCTGCTGGGGCGCCGAGACTAAAACTCCGTTCCGAGTGTGGCGACAACATGGCTCATTGTGGTGAGACTGACCTTTTTGTTTGTCAGGTACAGACAGTAACTTATGTTCACTGTAGTTGCAGAGTCCTACCACAGGGTGGCAGCAAATGTACTCATTTAGATATTAGATGTTATTTTTTATGTTGTGTTTTTATGCTGAACTTTTATTCATTTTCTACCGCTTATCCTCACAAGGGTCGGGGGGGGGTGCTGGAGCTTATCCCAGCTGTCTTGGGGCGAGAGGCGGGGTACACCCTGGACTGGTGGCCAGCCAATCACAGGGTACATATAGACAAACAACCATTCACACTCACATACAATTTGGAGTGGCTAATTAACCTAGCATGTTTTTGGAATGTGGGAGGAAACCGGAGTACCCGGAGAAAACCCACGCATGCACGGGGAGAACATGTAAACTGGATTTGAACTCAGGTCTCCTAGCTGTGAGGCCTGCATACTAACCACTCGACCACCGTTCAACCCCACGGTTATCCAAACATTCATTCATTCATTTTCTACCGCTTATCCTCACGAGGGTCGCAGGGGGTGCTGGAGCCTATCCCAGCTGTCTTTGGGTGAGAGGCGGGGTACACCGTGGACTGGTGGCCAGCCAATCACAGGGCACATATAGACAAACAACCATTCACACTCACATTCATACCTATGGACAATTTGGAGTGGCCAATTAACCTAGCATGTTTTTGGAATGTGTTTAGTGTTCTTACGAAGAACACTAAACTCATCACACACTAACTTAACACTCAAAAGGTATAATTATGAAACCAGCTCAACCGAATCATTCATTCATTCATTTTCTACCGCTTATCCTCACGAGGGTCACAGGGGAATGCTGGAGCCTATCCCAGCTGTCTTCAGGCAAGAGAGGCGGGGTACACCCTGGACTGGTGGCCAGCCAATCACAGGGTACATATAGACAAACAACCATTCACACTCACATTCATACCTATGGACAATTTGGAGTGGCTAATTAACCTAGCATGTTTTTGGAATGTGGGAGGAAACCGGAGTACCCGGAGAAAACCCACGCATGCACGGGGGAGAACATGCAAACTCCACACAGAGATGGCCGAGGGTGGAATTGAACCCTAGTCGTCTCGCTGTGAAGTCTGCGCGCTCACCACTAGACCACCGTGCAGCCTCTGCTGAACATGTTTCATATTATTAATAGTTTCATTAATAGTTTATACCACATAAAATGACCTTTAGGTATCCATATGAGGTCAGAAGTCATGTTTTGAATATGATGATTTGTCTTAAATTTAGGCCATAATTATGCCACATATGTTGTCTTGAGGCTGTAATTAATGTGAAACCATAATTATGACGATATGATGCGGAAGAAAAGAAACAAACACCTTCCAAACTATACAATAAATGACGTTCCATCATGGAAACAAAGAAAATGAGGACCCAAAATAGATCCAGTAAATTCTGCATAAACTCTGCATTTTTTTTTCCCCCAGCCGTCGTTAAGCGTTTCAGTCAATCCCATAATACTCTCAGGCTGATGAAGTCGACAGCAGCAGGGTCATTGCACGTCTACCTGCCGCAAATCAGCAACATTCAGAAGAAAATAGACTTTTTAAAGTATATATTTTTATATTTTATGTAATTGCCAACTTGGAGCACTTGAGGGGAATTCTGCTTTTTGCTTGCTGGCTGTTTTTGTGCAAAATAAGCTCCCCTCCAGCCCTCCCCCAAACACACACACACACACACACACACACACTCACACACAACACAGCTCTATTAATAAAAGTGACACCTTGTTACCCCCGCTGCCTGTCGGAGGTTACGAACAATAAGTCCCGCCGCACGCCAACATCAAGCAGAATGTCAAATGTCTGCGAGAGCGACGCAGACGATCTCCACCAGGCACGACTTAAAACTGCAAAATAAGAATAATAAGAAGAAACGCACTTTCTTCGTGTTTCCTTCCAACTTTCACCACATGGCTGGAGGGGAGCGCTCGTCTGATGGCAAAATATTTTGGATAATACTCCTGTTTAAAGGGCCCGTGTTACTGTGGTTTACACAACTGGAATTCAGACCGTTTCCTGTGTCTGTAGCTTTAAATGCTAATGAGCTGCGTTTATGCACTTTCCCAGTGCTAACATTGTACTCACATTAGCTTATTTGAAGAAAATTTGAAAAAATGGAAGGAAGTAGGGGGCATCTTTGATACATAAACCAATCCAATGGAGGTCGATATTTGGAGAAAACTTGAGTACAACGTTAGCACTGGAAAAGTGGACAAACGCAGCTCATTAGCATTTAAAGCTACAGACACAGGAAACGGTCTAAATTCATTCATTCATTATCTATCTTTTCCTCACAAGGGTCGCGGGGGGTGCTGGAGCCCATCCCAGCAGTCTTGGGGCAAGAGGCGGGGTACACCCTGGACTGGTCAATCGCCAGCCAATCACAGGGCACATATAGACAAACAACCATTCACACTCACATTCATACCTATGGACAATTTGGGGTCGCTAATTAACCTAGAATGTTTTTGGAATGTGTTATTGTTCTCACAAAGAACACTAAACTCATCACACACCAACCTAACACTCAAAAGGTATAATTATGAAACCAGCTCAACCGAATCATTCATTCATTTATTCATTTTCTACTGCTTATTCTCACGAGAGTCACGGGGGTGCTGGAGCCTATCCCAGCTGTCTTAGGGCGAGAGGCGGGGTACACCCTGGACTGGTGGCCAGCCAATCACAGGGCACATATAGACAAACAACCATTCACACTCACATTCATACCTATGGACAATTTGGAGTCACCAATTAACCTAGCGTGTTTTTGGAATGTGTTAGTGTTCTTACAAAGAACACTAAACTCATCACACACCAACTTAACACTCAAAAGGTATAATTATGAAACCAGCTCAACCGAATCATTCATTCATTTTCTACTGCTTATTCTCACAAGGGTCGCGGGGGAGCTGGAGCCTATCCCAGCTGTCTTGGGGTGAAAGGTGGGGTACACCCTGGACTGGTGGCCAGCCAATCACAGGGCACATATAGACAAACAACCATTCACACTCACATTCATACCTATGGACAATTTGGAGTCGCCAATTAACCTAGAATGTTTTTGGAATGTGTTAGTGTTCTTACAAAGAACACTAAACTCATCACACACCAACTTAACACTCAAAAGGTATAAAAGTTATAATTATGATCCATTGTGTGTTGCATAAAGGTAAGTTAAAAATGTGAATGGCATGATATCAAAAGTATGTTTTTTGAGGAATACCTGGAATATGAAATGATAACAATTTCTCATTACAAATATATTTTAAGAAAACAACCTGACCGGGTCATTTTTGACCCACTTATGGAAGGTTGGGGTAGTAACACAAAAACAAAAATTTCTTAAAATTTATAAAAGATAAGTAAAAAATGTGAATGGCATGATATCAAAAACATGTTTTTTGAGGAATATCTGGAATATGAAATGATAAAAAAATTTAATTACAAAGATATTTCAAGAAAACAACCTGACCGGGTCATTTTTGACCCACTTATGAAAGGTCAGGGTACTAACACAAAAACAAAAATTTCTTAAAATTTATAAAAGATAAGTAAAAAATGTGAATGGCATGATATCAAAAACATGTTTTTTGAGGAATACCTGGAATATGAAATGATAAAAAAATTTCATTACAAAGATATTTCAAGAAAACAACCTGACCGGGTCATTTTTGACCCACTTATGAAAGGTCGGGGTACTAACACAAAAACAAAAATTTCTTAAAATTTATAAAAGATAAGTAAAAAATGTGAATGGCATGATATCAAAAACATGTTTTTTGAGGAATACCTGGAATATGAAATGATGAAAAATTTTCATTACAAAGATATTTCAAGAAAACAACCTGACCGGGTCATTTTTGACCCACTTATGGAAGATTGAGGTACTAACACAAAAACAAAAATTTCTTAAAATCTATAAAAGATAAGTTAAAAATATGAATGGCATGATATCAAAAACATGTTTTTTGAGGAATACCTGGAATATGAAATGATAAAAAAATTTCATTACAAAGATATTTCAAGAAAACAACCTGACCGGGTCATTTTTGACCCACTTATGCATCTAAGGGTTAAGACTGTGCATTGCAAGGTTAACACAACTTTAATTAATATTCAGGCAAATTGCACGTGGAACAGAAAGCTGCATTTTTGTATAAAATGGAAACCAATTCAACGCCATTGAGGATTCATGCTGCTGTGTTCTCTTTTATATTGTTAAATGTAAAAAAAGGCCGATAAAGTCGACTTTTGCAGAGTGGTAAACATGGTTGGTTCTCCAGCAGCTATAAATCTTTCCAGCGATCTTCATGCGCTAACAAGGACGGGAGACACATTGTCTTCCTTTTAGTGTTTCTGGAGGCCACATTAACAGCACCTGCCTTTGGGCCCCCCAGGCAAAGATATTATTCTTGTATAAGGGCCATGCATTAATTCGCTGGCTTCATTAAAGCTTGAAGGAGGCTTTGAAAAGCGTTGCACCTAAAAAAAAAAAAAATAAAAAACATACACGGCAAATGTGAAATACTGCAGAATGCTCCTGTTAAAGACTTATCAATAATGTGATTGGTACTTTGGCGTACCTTTGGGCAACTCTTTGGCCTTCTGCACACAAGCCCTCCACATGACCTAGTTCTTCTCCTTCTCCTTCACGTTGACACCGCGCAGCTAAAATCCATAAATTAAGGAAATTAACTGATGGGGCCCCCGAGCCACTTTGTAAGCTATTTAAATCTTTAAATTTACAACATCCCTGCATCGGCCTGCGACATGTAATTGAACTAACTCCGGGCTTGTTTCCTTTTAATGAGAAAAAAAAAAAAAAATCCCCCCCCTCCATCCCTTTAGTTTGTACCTCTGGAAACAACAAATCTGTGCCAGAGGGGTGGATGCGGGGGTTGGTGGGCCGCACTGGAGTCTAATTACCGAGACTTGGCCCGCTTGGAGGAGATTGGAGATGCATTCCCACACTTGCACCAGTCCTGCTGTCAAAGAGCCCCCCCATTCCCCCATATGTATACCCAGTGAATTATATCGATACCCATGATGGGCGGGGCTTTGTTTGTTTACAACGTCCTTAACAACAAAGTTCCATGAAGAAGCATCACATGCTTACACTTAAGCAGTTCAACTTCTTTGAAAAGAAGTAGGAGGAAGCGGAACTTATTTAATCGTACCCCTCCGCCGTCTTCCAACAATCACTGGTCGTTTGTTCACTTCCTTTTTTCGTGGTTCCCTGATAATGACTTTCTAAGTACAGCTTTTATCATTATTAGAGCCCTGTCGACATGCAACTAGCACCCCTATAGTCACTTTGTCGGCAACACATTGCCCAGCTGTAATGCACAGGCCATGGCAGGGGTGAGTAAACTTATATTTGATACAATATACTGCGTATTTTTGATACATTTCATTGAATTATTTGTTTTATTTCATCCGTGAAAATGAGAAAAAAAATATGCTGTGTGTGCTTTTGTCCGTCTTTTCAGAACCACTTGAAACACAAGACCATGTCAAATAATAAAACTGATTTTTTTTTAATTTTTTTAACTGACTTTTAACATAATTTTGACTTTATTATCTCACAATTTTGACTTTTTATCTCATAATTACGACTTAATTGTGGGATTTTTTTTCCATAAAGGTCAAACTGTTGCTTCCACTAAAAGCTTTATAGTGTTGCTCGGGTTTCTTTCTTAGCTAAAAAGGCTTTGCAAGGGTGATAAATCACATTGTTTTGATAATTTCTTGACTTTTTGGTCTACCATTTCATATTCATAAACAGTATTTTAAGTCTAAATTGTGATTCTTTTGCATGAGATGACATGAAAAGCAGAATGGAGGTTAAATGTGTGCCCAATGGCGTCATTAGGCCTACATCGTTAGGCTTCAGGCCCCCTAAAAAATGTTTTTTTTTTATGTAAACCCCCCTAAATAATTTTATATATTTTTATTGATTTTTTAAAATATTTTACAGATTTTTTTTACAAAAAAAATATCTGACAAATTTCATATAATAGGACAAAAGCAGGCTAATAAGCAAGCCCATAAGCAGGCTAATACTAGCCTACTAGTAGTAATAACCAGGACTAAAATTATTATATTATTATTATATTATAATTATTATATAAAAATATTGATTTTTTTTTGTTCACAAAAAATCTCTGACAAATTTCATATAATAGGGCAAAAGCAGGCTAATAAGATTTTAGGGGTTTTAGGGCTGAATTCCCTCTAAAATGTTCTTAAGCCCCCCTAAATAATTTTATATTTTTTATAGATTTTTGAAATTTATTTATTGATTTTTTTTTTGTTACCAAAAGAATCTCTGATAAATTTCCTATAATAGGGCAAAGCAGGCTAATAAGATTTTAGATGTTAGGGCTGAATTTCCCCTAAAATGTTCTTAAGCCCCCCCTAAATAATTTTGATATTTTTATTGATTTTTTTTTAAACAAAAAAAAAATGAAACCGACCACACTTCCTCTCATTTTCACTGTATCGCTTATAAATACTATCAGTGGCGTCAGGGCTTCAGCATTTTTCAACATTTTAGGGGGGCTTCAGATCCCCCTAAATAATTTGATATTTTTTTTATAGATTTTTGAAATTTATTTATTGATTTTTTTTTTTACCAAAATAATCTCTGACAAAATTAGCAGGCTAATAAGCAAGCCAATAAGGCTAATACTAGCCTACTAGTAATAATAACCAGGACTAAAATTACTATATTATTATTATTATAATTATTATAATTATTATATAAAAATATTGAGTATCTCTAATAAATCTGTCCAAAAGTGGGAAAGTTATATCCCGGTTCTTTATCCTTATTTTTTTTTGGTTTTGTTTTGTTTTTTTGAATATCTACTATATTCATTCAAATCCTGTGCATCTCCAGGGGGGTTACGCCCCCCCCCCCCCCCGTCCTCAGAACCTAGTGACGCCCCTGTGTGTGCCACTCACTCCCTACTGACAAACTTTATGGCTACTTTTTAGCGACTTATAAAAGATGAAGTACCAAATTCGTCCACTGGTGGGCGCCAAAGGTCAAGAAACGTCCACCGGTATTGCTGGTACGGAGTAATTGCTGGGCTCAATGCTGCATCAATTATTCACAGTTATTTACACCCCATCCCGACCAATAAACAAACATGAAAATAAATAAATAATGTACTGCGTAATTAAGAGCACCTTAATTTTTTTTTTTTTTTTTTTAGGGACCACAAAAAAAAACACTTTGACTTCTTATTGTCTTTTAAAGCATAAATACACACACATAGTGAAAGGCAACACAACAATAATCAGCTTTGTGAATCCTATTTTGTAAAAGTCTGGAGGCTGTCTTTTTTCATTTGAGCATGAGTGAAGTGTGTGTGTGTGTCAGTGTGTGTGTGTGTGTGTGTGTGTGTGTGTGTGTGTGAGTGTGTGTTTTGGCCAGATATCTCCATCTAAGCCCTGCGCTATAATTGAAATGGCGCATTTGGCTGCAGGCAGGTTGTGAGGGCTGCTTGCCGCTGCGGCGTGCATGCACGTCGGTGGACGTCATTTGATTTGAATGGCCTGCGGGAAGTGTGCCCTTGCAACAGCACCATCATCATCATCATCATCATCATCATCATCGTCGTCGTCGTCAGCCACTCCAGACATTGAAGCAAAGAGCAGGAAGAAGGAAAGAAGTACTAGGAGGACTATATTGCTGGGAGTTTTTTTTTTTAATATTTATCAACAAGTTTCTATTGGACTCATTTTGGATTCCTTTTACCTGCAACACACCGGAAGGACTCTTACCATAAAGATCATCTTTGTTGCTGAGATAAGCCGCTCTGGACTTCAACTTTTGCGTAAAAAGGAACATTTGGAGGAAAAAACACACAGATATATATATATATATATATATATATATAAGATATCTGTACAGGCATCGTTTGGAGAATAAGAGGAGGAGAAGGAGGGAGGAGATGCAAAGAGAGGAGGAGAGGGTGGGGGGGATATGAAGGCTTTCTTCCTTGAGAAAATTGCCTTGGCGGGAGAGTGGAGTTGAGTTAATTGTAGCCTAATCCCCGGCCCAGAGGCGCTTGGGCAGCCCGGAGCCAGATTCTTCTTCTTCTTTTTTTCTTCTTCTTCTTTTTATTTAGAGACGGGATTATTGGGTTTCTTCTCCGAAACAAAAAACCACAGGAACACTTTCATTTTAGCAGGAAAAAAAGAAGAAAAAAGAGGAATAAAAGCGAAGTAGCGCGCAATTTTACGCGCGTCCAAAGCCGGAGCAGAGGAGAAAAGGGGGAAGGAAGCAAGGAAAGGAAGGAGATCATTACATCTATGTTCAAGGTAAGCAAGGACGCCTCCTTTGCGCTTCTTTTTACCCCCCCGCTTGCCTGCTTTGCTGAGAGAACAGCAGCCGTGAGAGCATCACACTTTTTTTTTTAAAGGAGGGGGGACGTGTGCGTACGCGTATTTGTGTGTGTGCGTTTTCAAGCAGTTTTGTGCATGATCCGAGTGGACCGTTTGTGTATTATCGTCCTCCCCCCCTTCCAGGACGGTAGTTGAACGCCCGCAAGCAAACATTTGAAGCATTTTTCTGCTGTTTTTCTTCTTCATTGTTATTTATTTTTATTTTTTTTTTGCAACGCGAGGAGGCAAGACCACAAGGATTCCCATCTTTGGACTCCCTTACCATGTTTGAAACGGTAAATGCTAAATACAGTTTTTTGAAATCGATTACAAGTGTTTTAGAAGCAGACCCTTTTTTTACGCGTGGAAAAAAATGTCACAGCAAGCTGAAATAAGACGCCATGTTGGGTATTTTTTTTTTTTTTTCTGCATGTATATGCCGCACCACGGTGCTTTAAATTCTGCAGTGTTGGCAGTCATTCGGACTTTGTAGTACCGGTCTGGGTTTTCTTCTAAAGATACTCGCTTGTTTGTTCCAGAAAGGGGACGACCTGAGTTCTGAGACCCCTCAAAACTTCCCAAGTCCCCTTCCCTTTCCATGTGTAATGTAATCCCATCCACATGTAATCGTATTAGAGGAACATGATACTTGAAGTGTGTGTGTGTGTGTGTGGGGGGGGGGGGGGGGGGGGGGGGCTTCATTCCCACCACCACTGGGAATGAAAAAAAAAACATACTATAGTATAATAGCAATATTCAATATACCTGTTTGTAAGCATGCATTCTTGAAGCATGCACTTCAAGGATCCCAACATTTCACTTTCACTTTCAAATTGATGCAATCTACTGGGCTGCCAATACACCAGCCTCCTTTTCCATCACCCTGCATGGTCCACCTTGCAGCCTCCGGCGCCGCAAATGACTCCCTGCAACTTTATTACACATTTTGATTGACATTACAAAAAGGCAGCCATAATAGACGCGTTATTGACTATCGATAAACTCTTGTTACGTTGTTGCTAACTGTTGCATTTCTGTCACCCGAAACGGAAGATTGTTTTGTTTTTTCGGTTGACATAGTAGCTTCTGGCAGTAATAGCGGTATAGTAAAGATGATCGGTCGTGGAAAAAGCAGCCATAATAGACGCGTTATTGACTATCGATAAACTCTTGTTACGTTGTTGCTAACTGTTGCATTTCTGTCACCCGAAACAGAAGATTGTTTTGTTTTTTGGGTTGACATATTAGCTTCTGGTAGTAATAGCGGTATAGTTAAAATAATCGGGCGCGGAAAAGGCAGCCATAATAGACGCGTTATTGACCATCAATAAACTGTTGTTACGTTGTTGCTAACTGTTGCATTTCTGTCACCCGAAACAGAAGATTGTTTTTTTTTTTGGGTTGACATATTAGCTTCTGGTAGTAATAGCGGTATAGTTAAGATAATCGAGCGTGGAAAAGGCAGCCATAATAGACGCGTTATTGACTATCGATAAACTCTTGTTACGTTGTTGCTAACTGTTGCATTTCTGTCACCCGAAACAGAAGATTGTTTTGTTTTTTGGGTTGACATATTAGCTTCTGGTAGTAATAGCGATATAGTATAGATGATCGGGCGTGGAAAAGGCAACCATAATAGACGCGTTATTGACTATCGATAAATTCTTGTTACGTTGTTGCTAACTGTTGCATTTCTGTCACCCGAAACAGAAGATTGTTTTGTTTTTGCGTAGACATATTAGCTTCTGGCAGTGATAGCGGTATAGTAAAGATGATCGGGCCGGCGGAAAGTCGCGGAAAAGGCAGCCATAATAGACGCGTTATTGACTATCGATAAACTCTTGTTACGTTGTTGCTAACTGTTGCATTTCTGTCACCCAAAACAGAAGATTGTTTTGTTTTTGCGTAAACATTTTAGCTTCTGGCAGTAATAGCGATATAGTTAAGATAATCGGGCCGACTGGAAAGTCGCGGAAAAGGCAGCCATAATAGACGCGTTATTGACTATCGATAAACTCTTGTTACGTTGTTGCTAACTGTTGCATTTCTGTCACCCGAAACAGAAGATTGTTTTGTTTTTTGGGTTGACATATTAGCTTCTGGTAGTAATAGCGGTATAGTTAAAATAATCGGGCGCGGAAAAGGCAGCCATAATAGACGCGTTATTGACCATCAATAAACTGTTGTTACGTTGTTGCTAACTGTTGCATTTCTGTCACCCGAAACAGAAGATTGTTTTTTTTTTTGGGTTGACATATTAGCTTCTGGTAGTAATAGCGGTATAGTTAAGATAATCGAGCGTGGAAAAGGCAGCCATAATAGACGCGTTATTGACCATCGATAAACTCTTGTTACGTTGTTGCTAGCTGTTGCATTTCTGTCACCCGAAACAGAATATTGTTTTGTTTTTTGCATAGACATATTAGCTTCTGACAGTAATAGTAGTATAGTAAAGATGATCGGGCGCGGAAAAAGCAGCCATAATAGACGCGTTATTGACTATCGATAAACTGTTGTTACGTTGTTGCTAACTGTTGCATTTCTGTCACCCGAAACAGAAGATTGTTTTGTTTTTTGGGTTGACATATTAGCTTCTGGTAGTAATAGCGATATAGTATAGATGATCGGGCGTGGAAAAGGCAACCATAATAGACGCGTTATTGACTATCGATAAATTCTTGTTACGTTGTTGCTAACTGTTGCATTTCTGTCACCCAAAACAGAAGATTGTTTTGTTTTTGCGTAGACATTTTAGCTTCTGGCAGTAATAGCGATATAGTTAAGATAATCGGGCCGACTGGAAAGTCGCGGAAAAGGCAGCCATAATAGACGCGTTATTGACCATCGATAAACTCTTGTTACGTTGTTGCTAACTGTTGCATTTCTGTCACCCGAAACAGAAGATTGTTTTTTTTTGGGTTGACATATTAGCATCTGGCAGTAATAGCGGTATAGTAAAGATGATCGGGCACGGAAAAGGCAGCCATAATGGACGCGTTATTGACTATCGATAAACTCTTGTTACGTTGTTGCTAACTGTTGCATTTCTGTCACCCGAAACAGAAGATTGTTTTGTTTTTGCGTAGACATATTAGCTTCTGGCAGTAATAGCGGTATAGTAAAGATAATCTGGCCGACTGGAAAGTCGCGGAAAAGGCAGCCATAATAGACGCGTTATTGACTATCGATAAACTTTTGTTACGTTGTTGCTAACTGTTGCATTTCTGTCACCCGAAACAGAAGATTGTTTTGTTTTTTGGTTTGACATATTAGCTTCTGGTAGTAATAGCGATATAGCTAAGATAATCGGGCCGGCGGAAAGTCGTGGAAAAGGCACCCATAATAGACGCGTTATTGACCATCGATAAACTCTTGTTACCTTGTTGCTAACTGTTGCATTTCTGTCACCCGAAACGGAAGATTGTTTTGTTTTTGCGTAGACATATTAGCATCTGGCAGTAATAGCGGTATAGTTAAGATAATCGGGCGCGGAAAAGGCAGCCATAATAGACGCGTTATTGACCATCAATAAACTGTTGTTACGTTGTTGCTAGTTGTTGCATTTCTGTCACCGAAACAGAAGATTGTTTTGTTTTTTCGGTTGACATATTAGCTTCTGGCAGTAATAGCGGTATAGTAAAGATAATCGGTCCGGCAGCCATAATAGACGCGTTATTGACTATCGATAAACTCTTGTTACGTTGTTGCTAACTGTTGCATTTCTGTCACCCGAAACAGAAGATTGTTTTGTTTTTGCGTAGACATATTAGCTCCTGGCAGTAATAGCGGTATAGTTAAGATGATCGGGCCGGCTGGAAAGTCGCGGAAAAGGCAGCCATAATAGACGCATTATTGACTATCGATAAACTCTTGTTACGTTGTTGCTAACTGTTGCCTTTCTGTCACCCGAAACAGAAGATTGTTTTGTTTTTTGGGTTGACATATTAGCTTCTGGTAGTAATAGCGGTATAGTAAAGATGATCGGGCGCGGAAAAGGCAGCCATAATAGACGCGTTATTGACTATCGATAAACTCTTGTTACGTTGTTGCTAACTGCTAACGTTGTTGCCTCTGGCGCCGCAAATGACTCTACAACTTTATTAGACATTTTGATTGACATTACAAAAAGGCAGCCATAATAGACGCGTTATTGACTATCGATAAAGTCTTGTTACGTTGTTGCTAACTGTTGCATTTCTGTCACCCGAAACCGAAGATTGTTTTGTTTTTTGGGGAGACATATTAGCTTCTGGCAGTAATAGCGGTATAGTTAAGATAATCGGGCCGGCTAGAAAGACGCGGAAAAGGCAGCCATAATAGACGCGTTATTGACCATCGATAAACTGTTGTTACGTTGTTGCTAACTGCTAACGTTGTTGCCTCTGGCGCCGCAAATGACTCTACAACTTTATTAGACATTTTGATTGACATTAGAAAAGGCACCCATAATAGACGCGTTATTGACCATCGATAAACTCTTGTTACGTTGTTGCTAACTGTTGCATTTCTGTCACCCGAAAAAGAAGATTGTTTTGTTTTTGCGTAGACATATTAGCTTCTGGCAGTAATAGCGGTATAATAAAGATGATCGTGCGCGGAAAAGGCAGCCATAATAGACGCGTTATTGAACATCGATAAACTATTTTTATGTTGTTGCTAACTGTTGCATTTCTGTCACCCGAAACAGAAGATTGTTTTGTTTTTGCGTAGACATATTAGCTTCTGGCAGTAATAGCGGTATAGTAAAGATGATCGGGCGCGGAAAAGGCAGCCATAATAGACGCGTTATTGACCATCGATAAACTCTTGTTACGTTGTTGCTAACTGCTAACATTGTTGCCTCTGGCGCCGCAAATGACTCTACAACTTTATTAGACATTTTGATTGACATTAGAAAAGGCAGCCATAATAGACGTGTTATTGACTATCGATAAACTTTTGTTACGTTGTTGCTAACTGTTACATTTCTGTCACCCGAAACAGAAGATTGTTTTGTTTTTTGGTTTGACATATTAGCTTCTGGTAGTAATAGCGATATAGTTAAGATAATCGGGCCGGCGGAAAGTCGCGGAAAAGGCACCCATAATAGACGCGTTATTGACTATCGATAAACTCTTGTTACGTTGTTGCTAACTGTTGCATTTCTGTCACCCGAAACAGAAGATTGTTTTGTTTTTTGGTTTGACATATTAGCTTCTGGTAGTAATAGCGATATTGTTAAGATAATCGGGCCGGCGGAAAGTCGCGGAAAAGGCAGCCATAATAGACACGTTATTGACCATCGATAAACTGTTGTTACGTTGTTGCTAACTGCTAACGTTGTTGCCTCTGGCGCCGCAGATGACTCTACAACTTTATTAGACATTTTGATTGACATTAGAAAAGGCAGCCATAATAGACGCGTTATTGACCATCGATAAACTCTTGTTACGTTGTTGCTAACTGTTGCATTTCTGTCACCCGAAACAGATGATTGTTTTGTTTTTGCGTAGACATATTAGCTTCTGGCAGTAATAGCGGTATAATAAAGATGATCGGGCGTGGAAAAGGCAACCAAAATAGACGCGTTATTGACGATCGATAAACTCTTGTTACGTTGTTGCTAACTATTGCATTTCTGTCACCCGAAACCGAAGATTGTTTTGTTTTTTGGGTTGACATATTAGCTTCTGGTAGTAATAGCGGTATAGTAAAGATGATCGTGTGCGGAAAAGGCAGCCATAATAGACGCGTTATTGACTATCGATAAACTCTTGTTACGTTGTTGCTAACTGTTGCATTTCTGTCACCCGAAACAGAAGATTGTTTTGTTTTTGCGTAGCCATATTAGCTTCTGGTACTAATAGCGGTATAGTAAAAATGATGGAAAGTCGTTTCCACTCGAGCAGTTCTAAGGCCATAGTCCCTAATTGGCAATAGGGGACCATATTTGGTTCCCTGAAGTTGAGCGCAAATAGCCACACTCACTATTTAGCAGCGGAACCATGTAATGTCTCCCCGAAACCGGCAAGAAGAGGCCATAATGGGGGAAATTATGGAAAATGACATGTTATTTGTGTATATATGTTATTTATAGTTATGTTATTTATATGGAGGTTTTATGTAGTTTTTCCCTTCTAGTCGACATGTACAGGTAAACAGACACTTCCATATCCACTTTATGACAGTTTTTTTCTTCTACGGCGGGGGGGGGGGGGCTTGGTGGTCTCCCGCGGTGTCCCTCCCTCCCAGATTGGTTCCCGGTGTGTCTGGGTGCATCACATCTCCCCCATAATGCGACCTTTAATTAGAATATTGCAGCAGCAGTTTGTTTTATTCCCCTAGAGGCTGACACCTTGCATCCCCTCCCTCTTTCTCTCTCTCTTGTCTATCTGTCTGTCTCTCTCTCTAATAAGCATCCTCCTCCTATCCTCGCCTCCGGTGCTGAGCCGAAAGATGCAAACATACTTAATTAGAGCCGCCGCGGTATAGGAAGACGCAGGGAAGCGACCGCGCAGTCATGGAAGCGATCTGATAGCGATCAGGAAGGAATATCGTGTGGTTGTTACTCATCCGTCCTCCTCTTTATTTTCCTCATCATCCTCCTCCTCCTCCTTCTCCTACTTCTCCTCCTCCCATGGCTTTTTTGTACACTTGCTTCCAGGAGGGGCGAAGCATGTCACGGCTCTCTCTGACCCGGTCCCCGGTCTCCCCCCTGGCCGCCCAGGGCATCCCTCTGCCGGCTCAGCTCACCAAAGCCAACGCGCCCGTGCACATCGACGTGGGCGGACACATGTACACCAGCAGCCTGGCCACCCTCACCAAGTACCCCGACTCAAGGTAAGGAAACTTTGGATTGTCTTGGTGGGTCCCCCCCGTAAAACAATGTAGCACATTTGGTTGGCAACTCTGTCCAAATGCTTGTGGTCAACTTTTTGAGGGCAGCAACTTCGCCTTGAATGGGTGCTGCTGCATTTTTAAAAAATTACCTGCGTCTTGTGTATATAATTGATTTATATTCTTATTCTTATTTTTTTAATGTTTTTGGTTTGCTGGATAACAGTAGGAAATTACATCAACGACAGTTTTAATTATAACTCTGCAGTTTTTTAATTTTTTTTCAGTATGCGTTCGTTTAAAAAATATTTTATCTGTGAAGTATGTTGTGGAAAAACGAGCAAAATTATTTAACTTTGAAGATTAATTGATTGATCTACAAAGATAATGATGCTGGGCTGTCAAAGAGGTATTCATTTGACAATGTCGTTATATTTCGTCGTCGTGTTTTTATCCATAAAGTGGCATCTAGTGTCACTAAAAGCGTCAACAGAACTAATAAACATAATTTGAGTCGATATAAGTCGATATAACATAAAGTTGTTACTATATCATGATTCCGTTTCAACAAACAGCTTTATTCCCCGCAAAAAAAAAATATATATAAATGTAAGCACCCACCCACCCTCCTCATCCCACCCCCTCCCCACTTCCCCTTCATACAGTCTTCAGTGTCAGCCGTCAAAGTCCCTCGTGGGCCAAGGTAAACACACACGCCAGGTTGTTAGAAAATGTGCCAAATTGGCTACAGGAAACAATCCTCCTAATCCCCTGCTAATAAAAGGCTTGATGCTCGCACAGTCCGCTGACAGGAAATCCCCGACAGCTCTCCTTTTTTATGTTAAAACCCCAAAAAAATAAAAGCTCACCTCGGACACGGATTGCTGATTGTTTTTGTCACTTACACTCCGGCGTCGTGTTTGTACAAGTACAATAGGACGTTTGTGGTTGATTACTCGACTAATTAGCAGGCGATTTTATGTTTTATTATTGTTTTATGTTGTAACATACATTTTTGCTGGTAATTTTATTCTAACCATTATTACGCGGAACACGGAAAAGCATATGAAAACGCTAATTTTTTTCCATCCTGGGGAACCTCACTCCATTCACTCAACAAAAATGTTGCATTTAAGGTCCAAACGGTCCTGCTTTAAACCTTTAAACCTTTAAATCCTGGTCTTTAATCATGATTAACTAAATGACTAAAGTCATTGGAGCGGCTACTTGTTAGCGCCACGTTTCCACGTCCTTGGTAGTTTATTTAGGCTGATTGGCCGCAAATTACTACATGGTCCCTCCTGTTCAGGGGTGGGGCAAATATTTTGGCTCCTGGGCCGCATTGAGTTAACAAAACTGT
Source organism: Doryrhamphus excisus (assembly GCF_030265055.1). Classification (NCBI taxonomy): domain Eukaryota; kingdom Metazoa; phylum Chordata; class Actinopteri; order Syngnathiformes; family Syngnathidae; genus Doryrhamphus; species Doryrhamphus excisus. The sequence goes on from NC_080477.1 coordinate 1,569,029, forward strand.
CCGGGGGGGCAGAAGATATATTTTATTCTAATAATTTTCTATGGATTATTTGTCCAATTTTATCTGTAAAAGTATTATATTATCAGCTGTATGTTCTTAGGTCCCTTTTTTAAACATCAGACCACATTAAACTATGTCATTTAATTTGACAGTTTTTTTTTGTTTTTTGTTTTTTTACTAAATAAGACATCCGACTTGCAAGTCATGTTGCCAGTTTGGATGTTAAAAGTTGAAATACTTAGAGAGAAACTGGCGGGCCGGATTCAAATGCTTGGTGGGCTGCATGTGGCCCCCGGGCCGTAGTGTTGGAACACATGGTTTGTTTGGAACGTTAGATGAGTCAAAATTCCACATGGCAAAACGTAAGAAGACAAAAGTCCTGACATTTTTCTCTATTCTTTTTGTTAAAGAAGAAGAAGAAGAATCACCTCGTACTTTGGTACGTGACATAATTAATTAATAAATAAATAAATGCATGAATGAATGGATGAATGAATGAATAAATAAATAAATAAATGTAATTTTATTTAATTTTATTTAATTTTATTTAATTTTATTTCATTTTATTTCATTTTATTTCATTTTATTTCATTTTATTTCATTTTATTCAATTTTTTTAAACTTCAATTATATTAGGAAAGCAGGAAGTGAACAAATGCAACAGTTACTGATTGTAAAAGTACCAGATGGAGGGGTAGGATTTAATAAGCTTTGTGGAACTGTGAAATGAAAATAAATAAAAATTATTTTATTTTATTTTTAAACTTCAATTATATTAGGAAAGCAGGAAGTGAACAAATGCAACAGTTACTGATTGTAAAAGTACCAGATGGAGGGGTAGGATTTAATAAGCTTTGTAGAACTGTGAACTGAAAATAAATAAAAAGTATTTTATTTTATTTTATTTTATTTTATTTTATTTTATTTTATTTTATTTTATTTTATTTTATTTTATTTTATTTTAAAACTTCAATTATATTAGGAAAGCAGGAAGTGAACAAATGTAACAGTTACTGATTGTAAAAGTACCAGATGGAGGGGTAGGATTTAATAAGCTTTGCTTCTTCCTACTCCTTTTGGACATGTGGAACTGGGAACTGATTATGGGATGCACTCAATTGGAATCTGATGCATGTTCAAATGAAATTAAACCATTACCATTACCATTACCATTACCATTACCATTACCATTACCATTACCAAATGAGAAAAGTCAACTGAGAAGTACAAAGCAATGAAATAACAGCACACAAGATCCGTACATCAGTATAAAAAGTACCCAATGAATATCAGAGTACATACAGTATGCAGTGGGAAAGGAGCAGCAACAGTGTATAAGTACTGTAACTCTACAAGCGTGTTGTTGGTGTAGTAGTTCAATGCTATTATTATTATATTATTATTTGTACTGAAAATGAGATCAGCCATATTTTCAATGTATATTTGATTGAATTGATTCTATTGTTTCTTGTGATATCGCCCCCTACTGGCCTGGCATGCTTATTACACGGAGACTTTCACAACTTTTCCAAGTTTTATGTGAAACTTTGGAGTGTTTTTGTTGCGTAAACATACTTTAAGTGTTTTTTTTTCAGTGTTGGTAGTTTTTTTTTTTTTTTTCAGAACCGTGAGATGTTCCAAAAATGTTTTTGATGGGCAACAGAACACACAAACACACATAAAGTCACGTCAGAGCACCGTGATGCTACGCTAGGAAGGGGCGAAGATGCAAGTGTTGAGTTCTTCTTCCCCGTCTCTCTCTCTCTCTCTCTCTCTCTCTCTCTCTCTCTTTTCTTCACACATTCTCTCAGCTCGCTCGCTCGCTCGACCCGTCTCTTTCTGTTTCTTTCTCACCCGGGATCACGCACACACGCATACGCTCACTGTTGTCTCTCGCTTTTCCCAGCCTCCTCAGAGCACACTTGGCCTGGGGGCCCTACTTTCCGCTGGAGCCAGTGGAAGGCGGGAGTGGCGCCCCCCCAACTCCCCCTCAACCACCCACCCTCCGCTTTTCCACCCCTCCCTTTGTGTGAATTAGTATAATGGCTGACAGCAGAAAGCAAAACAATTACACTGTGGCGGGGGAGTCAGTGGAAGGCCGCGCACGTCCGGTCGCAGTCCAGAAACCGCACGAGAACGGGGGTGGGGGTGCGTGAGCGACTAAAAGAGCATCGTTAAAGAGCTTGAAGTCGATGATGACTTTTAATAGATGGCTTGCTAAATAATGCAACGTGCCAAGAGAAAGTTAGTCTAGTAACTAATGTGCGGCTCTCCGTCTTCCTCAGCGAGCGCCATATTAAGGGACAGTAGCCATGAAAAATTCATGCGCACTCTGTGGAGCTTTCACTTGAACAGAAGCTGGGGAAATTAAAGGGGCAAATGGTGCACAGACCAGGGGGACTATTTTGATAGGAGTACTTTTTTTCTCCCGGTAGAAGAATCGCAAAATTGTTTTTGCGTCATTTTAAGTGGGGGGCTTTGGTGGTCTTTTTTTTTTTTTTTTTAACACACAGAGAGTATCATCTTTCAGTTGTGGTCCACTTCCTGCCAAATAGCGGGGCACTCAATTTGAATCAACCTGACCAACACGTATTGAACAATTGTACGCCTCCAGCTTGATGAGAACAATCTGTTCCCGGTACGCTTTAGTCCCTTTAGGCCAGGGGTGGGCAAACTTTTTGACTCGCGGGCCGCATTGATATGACAAAATTTACAGGGGGGGAGGGGGGGGGGGGCAGACTATATATATTTTACACGTAACAGTCCACCTGGTATTATTGTATCTGTAAAATTGTCATGCAATCTGCTATTATTATTTATTATTTTATATTTATATTTAAATATTTTAAAAATAATAAAATAATATAATAATTACAATAAAATTAAAATAATAATAATTATATTATTATTATGTAAAATATGCAAATATAACAATAATATTATATATAATCAATATAATAATTAGAATTAATATAATAATTATAATAATCATTCATTCATTCATTTTCTACCGCTTTTCCTCACGAGGGTCGTGGGGGGGGGGTGCTGGAGCCTATCCCAGCTGTCTTCTGGGCAAGAGGCGGGGTACACTCTGGACTGGTGGCCAGCCAATCACAGGGCACATATAGACAAACAACCATTCACACTCACATTCATAACTATGGACAATTTGGAGTGGCTAATTAACCTAGCATGTTTTTTTTGGAATGTGGGAGGAAACCGGAGTACCCGGAGAAAACCCACGCATGCACGGGGAGAACATGCAAACTCCACACAGAGATGGCCGAGGGTGGGAATTGAACTATAATAATCATAATAGTTCTAATAATAATTACAATAATCTAATAATAATTATTATTATGTGCTTGTGTCTCTTTTTTCAGGAGCACTTTGTAAACAACAGACCATGTCAAACAACGAAATTGATACAACCATCAAAAGGTTGGCTCAGGCCATGATGCCAGCTTGTATGTTGAGTTTAAATGAAATACTTTGGAAAGATTGGGCGGGCCGTATTCAAACACTTGGCGGGCCGGATGTGGCCCACGGGCCGTAGTTTGCCCACCCCTGCTTTAGGCAGTGGTTCTCAACTGGTTTCTCAACTGGTTTTCCGTATACCGAAATTCCACCGCTAACAACCCATCAGTCCAAACTCGTGCATGACAAGTTTTACTCTCGGCCGCAACGTCTTTTTCGGACTTGAATAAAAAAATTAGACAAGAGTTTGTAATTGACTGCATTGTATGCAGCCAGATATAATACTCATACTCGATACTCATTTTTTTTTGCTGATATCGGTTCAATATCCGATATAAAAAACATCTCCCAGTCACGACTCACACGTCGGGAATCGTGCTATGAAGCATTGGTTGGAGTTCCGCATGGAATAACGATATGTTTTTGGTCAAACATTTGCATGGACATGAAATCAGGTATTTCCCATGACGTCCGTTGTTAGCTTGCTCATATTAACTTGTATTCTTGCGCTAGAATGCACAGAAAAGGGAGAGAAATATATGTTGATGATTGTGAATGATCGGTAAAATTCCAAAAATAGCGCAGTTGTCGGGCGGTACGGCGGTCGAGTGGTTAACACGCAGACCTCAGCAGCTAGGAGACCAGGGTTCAATTCCATTCCAGTTTGCATGTTCTCCCCGTGCATGCGTGGGTTTTCTCCGGGTACTCCGGTTTCCTCCCACATTCCAAAAACATGCTAGGTTAATTAGCCACTCCAAATTGTCCATAGGTATGAATGTGAGTGTGAATGGTTGTTTGTCTATATGTGCCCTGTGATTGGCTGGCCACCAGTCCAGGGTGTACCCCGCCTCTCTCGCCTGCAGACAGCTGGGATAGGCTCCAGCACCTTTGCGACCCTTGTGAGGATAAGCGGTAGAAAATTAATAAATAAATGAATGATTCGGTTGAGCTGGTTTCATAATTACACCTTTTGAGTGTTAAGTTGGTGTGTGATGAGTTTAGTGTTCTTTTTAAGAACACTAACACATTCCAAAAACATGCTAGGTTAATTAGCGTCTCCAAATTCTCCATAGGTATGAATGTGAGTGTGAATGGTTGTTTGTCTATATGTGCCCTGTGATTGGCTGGCCACCAGTCCAGGGTGTACCCCGCCTCATTTGCCCCAAGACAGCTGGGATAGGCTCCAGCACCTTCGCGACACCTCGTGAGGATAAACGGTAGAAAATTAATAAATAAATAAATGATTCGGTTGAGCCGGTTTCATAATTATACCTTTTGAGTGTTAAGTTGGTGTGTGATGAGTTTAGTGTTTTTTTTGTAAGAACACTAACACGTGAGGAAAAAGCAGTAGAAAAATACATGAATGAATGAATAATATCACAGTATTTAAATATGAATTGGGCTAATAAAAAAAATGAGCGGGTGGTCCCTGGGATAGACTAGCTGATACATGTCCCAATACTTTTGTCCACATGATGTACATTCACAGAACCTGTTAATACGATTGATCCGAATAGGAAAACATGGAGGAAAAAGGCCAGCGCAAAGAAAAAGAACGAAAGTGAGTGAAGTGAGTGGAGGTTGAGGGAGGGGGGGTGGGGTTGGGGGGGGGGGGCGAGTGGGGGGTGGTGGGGTGCAAAAGAAAAAGAAAAACAGGCAGCATTTTAATTGCTTTTTAAAAAAGTGGAGATGAAAAACAGAGTTAGCCCGCAGGCGTATGGTGAAATTCTAGCTGGAAGAATTGCAAGACCATATGAGAAAGGAACACCTCGGGCCAAACAGGGAGATGAGTATTGGTTTTTTATAAAGCATTTTGCATCGATTTCCAGAGAGAAAAGCCAGCCAGGGAGGGAGAAGGGAGGACGGAGACGGAAGAAAGAAAGAAAGACAGGAAAGAGAGGAGAAATAGACATCTTTTTCTCCTTTAAGCGGTCAAAGAAAAGAAGTGTTAAAGGGAATTTGTCGAGGTCACCTGACCTTACGCCGATTCATTGAAATCAAATGAGTCCATTTTTCCATCATGGCGTCAAAGTGACGGAGCGATCAAACGGCAGACGACAATAACAAGCGAGGACAACAACAACGCAACACAGACCATTCGCTGAGGGACCGCGAAAAAAAAAGAGTGATGGGAAGTGTGTGAGATGTGTTGCCAGCATTCCCAAACATTCCCGCTATTAAACGCGGAAATAAAGCACATTTATTGTGGCAGTAACAAGATGAAACATTAGGAAAAACAGCAGCCCCGAGCACAACATCGCTTTTAATTGTTAAAAAGGCATGTTGAACGTTTGCAGGGAAATGATGAAGAATGGGGTGGGGTGGGGTGGAATGGGGTGGGGTGCGGCGTAGACCTCCTCCAAGGCCGAACGCTGCTAATTTGGATCACATGCCGTACATCCATGCAGGAATTATGGCATTCACGTTCCAACTAAATACTCTCACACGTTGTTGATTTGTTTTAAGGAGTCTTTTGTAAAAATGTTGCTGGGGTCGTCTCCGTAGGAAAGCACGGAATTAGAAATAGCCAAAAACTGTCGCCATTCTTCAATTTTTATTCACTGCGTACAGCATTTTTAATACCATGTGACTGTCAATCAAGTCAATTTAATGAAATACTCAAGCTTAACTAAAATAGCCGATAACGATGAGCAATTCTCATTGTGGATATTATGGAAGCTCGTTTCCGCCACTGAAAAAAAAATTATCCATAGGTAAGTCGAAATAAAAGTCGAGATAAAAAGTCGAAATTATCAGATAGAAAGTCGAAATAACGAGATAAACAGTTGAAATTATGAGATAAAAAGTCTGAGATTCTGAGATAAGAAAGTCGAAATTATGAGATAAAAACTCGAAATTACGAGATAAAAGTCGAAATTATGGGATAAAAAAGTCGAAATTACGAGATAAAAAGTCAAAATTACAAGATTAAAAAGTCAAAATTAAGAGATAAAAAGTCAAAATTACGAGATAAGAAAGTTGAAATTCTGAGATAAAGTCGAAATTATTACATAAAAAGTCGAAATTTTGAGATAAGAAAGTCGAGATTATGACATTAAAAGTCAAAATTACGAGATAAAAAGTCAACATTTTGAGATAAAAAAAGTCAAAATTCTAAGATAAAGTCGAAATTATGAAATAAAAAGTCTAAATTACGAGATAAAAAGTCAAAATTTTGAGATAAGAAAGTCACAATTCTGAGATAAAGTCGGAATTATGACATAACAAGTCAAAATTACGAGATTAAAAAGTCGAAATTACGAGATAAGAAAGTCGAAATTCTGAGATAAAGTCAAAATTACGTGATAAAAAGTCGAAATTACGAGATAAGAAAGTCGAAATTCTGAGATAAAGTCGAAATTCTGAGATAAAGTCGAAATTATTACATAAAAAGTCGAAATTTTGAGATAAGAAAGGCAAAATGATGAGCTAGAAAGTCCTGATTATGAGATAAAAAGTGTAAATAATGACTTAGCTTTTTTATCTCGTAATTTCGACTCTTTATCTCATAATTTCGACTTTCTATCTCGTAATTTTGACTTTCTATTTTGTAATTTTGACTTTTTATCTGGTGATTTCGATTTTTTTATCTCATGATTTAAACTTTTTATCTCGCGATTTTGACTTTTTATCTCATGATTTTGACTTTTTATCTCATGATTTTGACTTTCTATCTTGTAATTTCAACCTTATTATTTCATAATTTCAACTTTATTATCTTGTAATTCCGATTTACCATTGGGATATTTTTTTTTTCAGCGGCGGAAACGGGCTTCCATACTTTTTGTATCTGTACGCGAGGTACGTACGTTAGCGTACAGATAGCTACGTGGTTGCAGTATGTCGACTGTACTGAAATAATTTTTTAGGCATGGAAATAATAAAAAGGATGTGTTTGTTCACGACTGTCTGGACATTTTGCTAAGTGCATTTTGCTAACATGCTAGTGTTAAAAACGGCAACACGACAACAACGGCACTAAAACAGAATCTGCGGCGTCTTAGACAGATGTTTTTTTTATTGATATTATTACGATAATTATTATGATAATCCAACGTCTAGCTACCAACGTCCTCTTATTAGTATGTCACTCTCCTCCGTTCGCCGCTTCGGTTTCATTTCCCGGCTGCTGTGTAACAGGTGAAATAATAGCCACATAATGCTACGTTGGTGCCATTAAATTATTTTTGAAAGTACACGCGTGCGTCCATAATCTGTCTGCAGAAGGGACACTTCAAACGAGTCTGGAACGGAGGAACACGCCGCCTTGAGCGCCTTGTTTCAAGCGGCCACACGAAAGCATTTCAGGCTCGTCGCTAATAAAATTGAAAAATAAATGGAGGGTAATTGTTTCATGCATTTGGCGGGCTTATTCCATTAAGTGTGTGTCTGTGTGTGTGTGTGTGTGTGTGTGTGTCTCAATTTCCAGAATCAGTCGCCTGTTCAACGGTACCGAGCCCATCGTATTGGACAGCTTGAAGCAACACTACTTCATAGATCGCGATGGAGAGATATTCCGCTACATCCTCAGTTTCCTCAGGACCAGCAAATTGCTGCTTCCGGAAGACTTCAAGGTAAACGTGGTCACACGCTACTTTGTACACAAAGTCTTTGTATAACAACACAAAACGTGTCAAATAATATTTACGTCACATCCGATGGACTCCAGACCCGTCGTAGCGTCATCATGCACATGTGATTTCTTATGGGTATGCCTGAAACACACCCGTCTCTCATGAACCACTTTTTTCGTTAGCTTGGTTTTGTAGTTTGTCGATCGATTTTAGTGACAGATGGCTTGTTAGCTGCATGTTTGGTTCGTTTTTAATACTGTTATTACTATTACTAAGTTTTTTATTCATTTTCACACACATTGTTGCATGACATTACCTTAGTTTGCGCTATTGACTAAAAAAAACTGTTCTCCTCCCGTTCAGTGTGGAAGTGGTATGTTTTTGGTTTCGTAATTTTGTTCTTCAAATAAAATAAAACTAAAAATAAAATAAAAATGTAAAATATGTTTAAAAATATTATATAATATTATATATATATATAATTATAATTAAATAACCATAACCAAATAACCAAAAAATAATATATTATATATTTTTTTAATTTTTTATTTTAATTTTATTTTTAATTTATATATGTATTTTATATATATATTATATATATGATATATATAATATATATTTCATATATATATATATTTCTGTATATTTTATATTATATTATATTTTCAATTATATTAATTATGTGTACCCCGCCTTTCGCCCGAAGACAGCTGGGATAGGCTCCAGCACCCCCGCGACCCGCATGAGGAAAAAGTGGTAGAAAATGAATGAATGAATATTAGGAAAGCAGGAAGTGAGCAAATGTAACAGTTACTGATTGTAAAAGTACCAGATGGAAAGGTAGGATTTAATAAGCTTTGTGGAACTGTGAACTGAAAATAAATTTAAAAAATATAAAAATAAAAAAAAAAAAAATAATTATTTTATTTTATTTTATTTTATTTTATTTTATTTTATTTTATTTTATTTTATTTTATTTAAAAAAACTTCAATTACATTAGGAAAGCAGGAAGTGAACAAATGTAACGGTTAGTGATTGTAAAAGTACCAGATGGAGGGGTAGGATTTAATAAGCTTTGCTTCTTCCTACTCCTTTTGGACATGTGGAACTGGGAACTGATTATGGGATGCACTCAATTGGAATCTGATGCATGTTCAAATGAAATTAAACCATTACCATTACCGTTACCATTACCATTACCATTACCATTACCATTACCATTACCATATAATGTTGACACTTGGAGTGTTGCTTCATGGCTTAAATAATTCCAAACAGATCATTTTATATGGTCCAGTTTTCTATGTTCTAGCTACGAAAATAATCAATTTATTAATATTGAAACCGAAACCAATTAAACGCGATAAACGAGCGACAACTTAGACAGTTTTTGTCTGCATTTGCCGCTACTAGCTTAAGTGTTATTTATTTGATTGATATTGGTCAATTTACCCAAATATTGAGGTTGACAAAACCTGACCCTGACTTAGTCGGCCTAATTGAATCATCGTTAACATCGTTAGCATGTTTATCGCACCAAGCCTCATCCTGGTTCAGCCATATTGTTTATGCTTCTCATGGCTTCTAATCCACCTAAACCGAAATGACCTTTCCACTTCGGTCGCGCGAGTCGCGGTTCATCCGTCTCTCGTAGGGAACGAGGCGAGACCGAGCCGCTCAGAGCCGGGGGGGGGCGAATCTCAGGGGCCCCACAGAGAGTCTGAACCAGATCCAAAAACCTCAAAGAACAGAACATGACATGAAAGCGCTGCATATTTTGGCAAATGACGGTCTGACTCAGTAGCGATTTAGTTTTTACCGCCTGCTTTATTCATGCTTTGCCTCGCCTTCTGTGAAGTCTTGACAGTCCAATCAGGCGCCGCCGCGCTGGAGGAGAATGCCTCCGACTTCATTGTTTCCACTCATTACAATCCCCCCCCCGCATAAGCCCCCGTGTTGATCTGCATACCTTTCAATTTGCGTGAAACCCGAGTTAAAAGGGTGGAGGGGGGGGGGGGGGGATGCAAATAGTGCAAGGCAGAATGGAGCATGTCCTTATCTGAACACAATCAGCCCTGCCGTCGCCCCGGGCCTGGGTCTGTTCTGCTGCTGGCAGCCGCAGCCTTGTGTGTTTTGTTAAATCAATGCGAACGTCTGAGCGGAATAGCAACAGGAAAAAATGCTCAGCCTACATCGGCGGAGCAAAAAAAAAAAAAAATATTCCCTATTAATAACCACCCTCATTATTCAACGTATCATTAATCACACAAGAGTAAGCAAGGCACTCAAGGTGTGCTTCTCAAGCGGTGGGTTCGTGCTTTAAATGGATGATTCATTACCTCTTGGGGGGCTCCGGTTCCGGTGATTTGTACTCGGAACGCGCAAAAGTCCTAAGTCACCTCTAGCTTTGTTGTTTTAGCAACGTGAATAAGCGTATCGTTGACAATGCAAGAATGAACTAAGGTCATTTTGGCTTATTACTCCAATGTAGGTCATATGCTAAAAAAAATATATAGAAAGTCTAAATTACGAGATAAAAATTTTAAATTACGAGATAAAAAGTCAAAATTTGGGATAAGAAAGTCGAAATTACGAGATAAAAAGTTGAAATTTTGAGATAAGAAAGTCGAAATTGTGACATAAGTTGAGATTTCGAGATAAAAAGTCAAAATTTTGAGATAAGAAAGTCGAAATTCTGAGATAAAGTCGAACTTATGACATAAAATGTCAAAATTTTGAGATAAGAAAGTCGAAATTCTGAGATAAGAAAGTCAAAATTATGACATAAGTTGAAATTTCGAGATAAAAAGTCAAACTTTTGAGATAAGAAAGTCGAAATTCTGAGATAAAGTCGAAATTATGACCTAAAAAGTCCAACTTTACAACGATACGTCGTTGTAAAGTATCTTAAATGTTTTTAAGCGGTAGCTGTTCCTTTAAAGATGTGCCGTATGTCCTCATTCTGCATCAGCGTTTTAAAACGTTCAACTCCCATCAGGGACGTACAGACAATGCAAGAATGAACTGAGGTCATTTTGGCTTATTACTCCAATGTTGGTCATATGTTAAAAAAAATGATATAAAAAGTCAAAATTACGAGATAAAAAGTCAAAATTTGGGATAAGAAAGTCGAAATTATGAGATAAAAAAGTCGAAATTACGAGATAAAAAGTTGAAATTTTGAGATAAGAAAGTCGAAATTCTGACATAAGTTGAAATTTCGAGATAAAAAGTCAAACTTTTGAGATAAGAAAGTCGAAATTCTGAGATAAAGTCGAAATTATGACATAAAAAGTCCAACTTTACAACGATACGTCGTTACGAGATAAAAAAGTCAAAATTTGGGATAAGAAAGTCGAAATTATGAGATAAAAAGTCGAAATTACGAGATAAAAAGTTGAAATTTTGAGATAAGAAAGTCGAAATTATGACATGAGTTGAAATTTCGAGATAAATAGTCAAAATTTTGAGATAAGAAAGTCGAAATTCTGAGATAAAGTCGAAATTATGACATAAAAAGTCCAACTTTACAACGATACGTCGTTGTAAAGTATCTTAAATGTTTTTAAGCGGTAGCTGTTCCTTTAAAGATGTGCCGTATGTCCTCATTCTGCATCAGCGTTTTAAAACGTTCAACTCCCATCAGGGACGTACAGACAATGCAAGAATGAACTGAGGTCATTTTGGCTTATTACTCCAATGTTGGTCATATGTTTAAAAAAAAATGATATAAAAAGTCAAAATTACGAGATAAAAAGTCGAAATTTGGGATAAGAAAGTCAAAATTATGAGATAAAAAGTCGAAATTACGAGATAAAAAGTTGAAATTTTGAGATAAGAAAGTCGAAATTATGACATAAGTTGAAATTTCGAGATAAAAAGTCAAAATTTTGAGATAAGAAAGTCGAAATTCTGAGATAAAGTCGAACTTGTGACATAAAATGTCAAAATTTTGAGATAAGAAAGTCGAAATTCATCGGCGGAGCAAAAAAAAAAATATTCCCTATTAATAACCACCCTCATTATTCAACGTATCATTAATCACACAAGAGTAAGCAAGGCACTCAAGGTGTGCTTCTCAAGCGGTGGGTTCGTGCTTTAAATGGATGATTCATTACCTCTTGGGGGGCTCCGGTTCCGGTGATTTGTACTCGGAACGCGCAAAAGTCCTAAGTCACCTCTAGCTTTGTTGTTTTAGCAACGTGAATAAGCGTATCGTTGTTAAGGATCTTAAATGTTTTTAAGCGGTAGCTGTTCCTTTAAAGATGTGCCGTATGTCCTCATTCTGCATCAGCGTTTTAAAACGTTCAACTCCCATCAGGGACGTACAGACAATGCAAGAATGAACTGAGGTCATTTTGGCTTATTACTCCAATGTAGGTCATATGCTAAAAAAAAATTATATAAAAAGTCAAAATTACGAGATAAAAAGTCAAAATTTGGGATAAGAAAGTCGAAATTATGAGATAAAAAGTCGACATTACGAGATAAAAAGTTGAAATTTTGAGATAAGAAAGTCGAAATTATGACATAAGTTGAAATTTCGAGATAAAAAGTCAAAATTTTGAGATAAGAAAGTCGAAATTCTGAGATAAAGTCGAACTTATGACATAAAATGTCAAAATTTTGAGATAAGAAAGTCGAACTTCTGAGATAAGAAAGTCGAAATTATGACATAAGTTGAAATTTCGAGATAAAAAGTCAAAATTTTGAGATAAGAAAGTCGAAATTCTGAGATAAAAAGTCAAAATTACGAGATAAAAAGTTGAAATTACGAGATAAAATGTCAAAATTTTGAGATAAGAAAGTCGAAATTCTGAGATAAAGTCGAAATTATGACATAAAAAGTCCAACCGTATCGTTGTAAAGTATCTTAAATGTTTTTAAGCGGTAGCTGTTCCTTTAAAGATGTGCCGTATGTCCTCATTCTGCATCAGCGTTTTAAAACGTTCAACTCCCATCAGGGACGTACAGACAATGCAAGAATGAACTGAGGTCATTTTGGCTTATTACTCCAATGTTGGTCATATGTTTAAAAAAAATGATATAAAAAGTCAAAATTACGAGATAAAAAGTCAAAATTTGGGATAAGAAAGTCAAAATTATGAGATAAAAAGTCGAAATTACGAGATAAAAAGTTGAAATTTTGAGATAAGAAAGTCGAAATTATGACATAAGTTGAAATTTCGAGATAAAAAGTCAAAATTTTGAGATAAGAAAGTCGAAATTCTGAGATAAAGTCGAACTTGTGACATAAAATGTCAAAATTTTGAGATAAGAAAGTCGAAATTCATCGGCGGAGCAAAAAAAAATAAATTCCCTATTAATAACCACCCTCATTATTCAACGTATCATTAATCACACAAGAGTAAGCAAGGCACTCAAGGTGTGCTTCTCAAGCGGTGGGTTCGTGCTTTAAATGGATGATTCATTACCTCTCGGGGGGCTCCGGTTCCGGTGATTTGTACTCGGAACGCACAAAAGTCCTAAGTCACCTCTAGCTTTGTTGTTTTAGCAACGTGAATAAGCGTATCGTTGTTAAGTATCTTAAATGTTTTTAAGCGGTAGCTGTTCCTTTAAAGATGTGCCGTATGTCCTCATTCTGCATCAGCGTTTTAAAACGTTCAACTCCCATCAGGGACGTACAGACAATGCAAGAATGAACTGAGGTCATTTTGGCTTATTACTCCAATGTTGGTCATATTTTAAAAAAAATGATATAAAAAGTCAAAATTACGAGATAAAAAGTCGAAATTACGAGATAAAAAGTCAAAATTTGGGATAAGAAAGTCGAAATTACGAGATAAAAAGTTGAAATTTTGAGATAAAAAGTCAAAATTTGGGATAAGAAAGTCGAAATTACGAGATAAAAAGTCAAAATTTCGAGATAAGAAAGTCGAAATTCTGACAAAGTCGAAATTATGACAAAAAGTCAAAATTGCAAGATAATAAGTCGAAATTTTGAGATAAGAAAGTCAAAATTACGAGATAAAAAGTCAAACTTTTGAGATAAGAAAGTCGAAATTCTGAGATAAAGTCGAAATTATGACATAAAAAGTCAAAATTATGACATAGCTGACTAGAAAAAGTTATCTAAAAAGTCTAAATTATGAGATACAAATGTGAAATTACGAGATAAAAAGTCGAAATGATGACATAAATCGAAATTATGACATAAAAATTGAAAATTGAAAAAAAGAAAATAAGTCGAAATTTTGAGCTAAGAAAGTCGAAATTATGACATAAGTCGAAATTTCCCGCCATTATTATGGTGGGAAATGCTTAATTTAGGCAAACAGTACATAATAAATGTACATATTTTTTACTAAATACTAAATTTTACATTAAAAAAAAACATTACAACAGTTTTTAATTTTATTTTACATTTTTAAAAATATTTGTTTACATTTTTTTACTAAATCTTTTACTATTATTTTGTATTTTTTTACTAAATACTAAATTTTACTAATTTTTTCCTACTTTTTTCCTAATTTTTTTCCTACTTTTTTTCCTAAATTTTTAACTAAATTTTTTACTAAATACTAAATTTTACTAATTGTTTTACTATTTTTTACTGCATTTTTTACTAATTTTTGTTACCATTTTTTAACTAAACTAAATTTTTTAACTTTTTTTACTAAATACTAAATTTTACAATTTTTTTACTAAATCTTTAACCATTTTTTTACTAATTTTTAACTGATTTTTTTACTAAATTGTTTAGTAATTTTTTACTAAATATTTACAGTATTCAACTGTGAAACAGCGTGATTTATTAATGAAGTTGTCAAGTGAAGTAAATGAAATGAAAATGGCCGTCACACTGGTCGTTAAAAATAGCATTGAAAGCACAAAGTTAGTGGTTGCACAATACTGCTTACTGCTCGGCTAGCGTGCCTAATCATTTGTCCAAAACGCACACACTAGACACTACACTAGACTTTATCCGTCCTGCCAACCTCCTCCCGGAGACTATTTTTGTCATCTTCCTCTTCCGTCCCCGAGATGTCGCCTCGCCGGCGGCTCGTCAGCTCGGCCATTATTCTGCAGCTCAAACGGGCTGTCCGGACGCAGGTATTTTCGGGGATGAAGTCGCCTGGTTAGCGCTGGCGGCAGGAACCAGGACGAGGCTACCGCCGGCCCCCGTCTCAACTCACCTCAGCACTTTAGATGAGTCTGTTTTTTTTGTGAGGGCGCTCAGGATGACTAAAGTGCCTCGCAGATAGAACCCCCCCCCCACACACCCCCCCTCCCATGTTAAAAACATATCCATCCACTGGCGTCAGACCTGGGTCGAATGAGGCACTTTGATAAAGAGCGCTGCCCAAAGGGGGGCGTCTCAGTGCCGGTTTTTGTCATCTGTGTTCAGGCAACCTTTTTTTGTTTGTTTTTTTTTCGACACAAGCAGTGTCCAGGAATCGAACCCACGCCCTCTGTAATGTAATATAAGTCACCAGCAGTGATGGATTTGAACGAACGTGAATGAAGCCGTCAATCTTTGTCCTACTAATCACAAGGCATTTGTATTAATTACTAATTGTTTAGCGACGGGGTTTTTAGCTGGATCCTAGTTAAATATTGTCGTAATAGCCGCTTAATGTAGAGCTTCATTAGCATACACCGAGCATACATTAAAAGCCCCCCCCCTGCCCCCCCCACACACACATTGTCTCCTCACCTTCCATCTGCTTACAACCCGAACCTTACGCCTCCATTCTCTTCTCGCCGTTGCGCTGAACGAATAATAAATATACATATTTTTTACTAAATACTAAATTTTACATTTTATTTACATTTTGTACAACTGTTTTTACATATTTTTTTACAATTTTAAAATATTTCTTTACATTTCTTTTACATTTTATTTACTAAATCTTTTACTATTTTTTTTGTATTTTTTTCACTAAATACTAAATTTTACTTTTTTAACTAATTTTTGTACTAAATACTAAATTTTACTAAATTTTATACTAAATCTTTTACTAATTTTTTACTATTTTTTTCATGTTTTTTTACATTTTTGTACAAAATTTTGTACTAATTTTGTACTATTTTTTTTTACAAGCATACATACATTAAAAGCCCCCCCCGCCCCCCCCACACACACATCGTCTCCTCACCTTCCATCTGCTTACAACCCGAACCTTACGCCTCCATTCTCTTCTCGCCGTTGCGCTGAACGAATAATAAATATACATATGTTTTACTAAATACTAAATTTTACATTTTTTTTACATTTTGTACAACTGTTTTTACAATTTTTTTTACAATTTTTAAATATTTCTTTACATTTTTTTTACATTTTATTTACTATTTTTTTTACTATTTTTTGCATTTTTTTCACTAAATACAAAATTTTACTTTTTTAACTAATTTTTGTACAAAATACTAAATTTTACTAAATTTTATACTAAATCTTTTACTAATTTTTTCATGTTTTTTTTACATTTTTGTACAGAATTTTGTACTAATTTTTTACTAATTTTTTACTAATTTTTTTAAAAGCATACATACATTAAAAGCCCCCCCCCCGCCCCCATCGTCTCCTCACCTTCCATCTGCTTACAACCCGAACCTTACGCCTCCATTCTCTTCTCGCCGTTGCGCTGAACGAATAATAAATATACATATTTTTTACTAAATACTAAATTTTACATTATTTTGACATTTTGTACAACTGTTTTTACATATTTTTTACATTTTTAAAATATTTCTTTACATTTTTTTACATTTTATTTTATTTTATTTTATTACACTTTTACTATTTTTTTGTATTTTTTCACTAAATACTAAATTTTACTTTTTTAACTAATTTTTGTACTAAATACTAAATGTTACTAAATTTTATACTAAATCTTTTACTATTTTTTTGTATTTTTTTCACTAAATACTAAATTTTACTTTTTTAACTAATTTTTGTACTAAATACTAAATTTTACAAAATTTGATACTAAATCTTTTTACTAATTTTTTCATGTTTTTTTACATTTTTGTACAAAATTTTGTATTAATTTTGTACTAATTTTTTACTAATTTTTTTTTACATTAAAAGCCCCCCCCCGCCCCCCCCCACACACACATCGTCTCCTCACCTTCCATCTGCTTACAACCCGAACCTTACGCCTCCATTCTCTTCTCGCCGTCGCGCTGAACGAATAATAAATATACATATTTTTTACTAAATTTTACATTTTTTTTACATTTTGTACAACTGTTTTTACATATTTTTTACAATTTTGAAATATTTCTTTACTTTTTTTTTACATTTTATTTACTAAATCTTTTACTATTTTTTTGTATTTTTTTCACTAAATACTAAATTTTACTTTTTTAACTAATTTTTGTACTAAATACTAAATTTTACTAAGTTTTATACTAAACCTTTTACTAATTTTTTTACTAATTTTTTCATGTTTTTTTCCATTTTTGTACAAAATTTTGTACTAATTTTTTACTAATTTTTTTTACAAGCATACATACATTAAAAGCCCCCACACACACATCGTCTCCTCACCTTCCATCTGCTTACAACCCGAACCTTACGCCTCCATTCTCTTCTCGCCGTTGCGCTGAACGAATAATAAATATACATATGTTTTACTAAATACTAAATTTTACATTTTTTTACATTTTGTACAACTGTTTTTACATTTTTTTACAATTTTTTAATATTTCTTTACATTTTTTTTACATTTTATTTACTAATTTTTTTACTATTTTTTGCATTTTTTTCACTAAATACTAAATTTTACTTTTTTAACTAATTTTTGTACTAAATACTAAATTTTACTAAATTTTATACTAAATCTTTTACTAATTTTTTTACTAATTTTTTCATGTTTTTTTACATTTTTGTACAAAATTTTGTACTAATTTTTTTACAAGCATACATACATTAAAAGTCCCCCCCACCCCCCCCACACACACACACATCGTCTCCTCACCTTCCATCTGCTTACAACCCGAACCTTACGCCTCCATTCTTTTCTCGCCGTTGCGCTGAACGATGGCGCCATCTGCTCTTGTGGGAAATGAGAGGCAAATGCGCGGAGGGGAAAAACTCCCCCGGGCGAATTTTGCCCGCGGGGGGAGTAGAGGGAGACAATCTGCTGCAAACCGTCTGCATGCACGATGATGCCCCACGATGGCCTTGCTGCAGGAGTCGGAAACACGCTAAAGGCTAAAAGGCTAGCACGGGGATGCTAAAGATACTGTGACGGGCTTCTGTTTGTTTACGGGCGAAGTTCCCTGCTGGTCAGAGGTCCTCGCTGATGCATATCCCTGTTACATGTACAAGTACATGCTTTTCTCGTACTGACTAGTACACAGTATATACTGTAGTATACATATTGAAGTGTACTGATGTACCGCTCTAAATTTGGATTTTGTCCCCTTACTGCGATGCACTCCAATACACACGTCAACTCCAGCAATACAAATATTGCTAAACAATGGATCTGTCAATCAAAAGGCTAACTTTCCCGCCCCCCCGCAGGACTTCCACCTCCTGTACGAGGAGGCGCGCTACTACCAGCTGACGCCCATGATCAAGGAGCTGGAGCGCTGGAAGCAGGAGCGCGAGCAGCGACGCATGGCGCAGCCCTGCGACTGCCTGGTGGTGCGCGTCACGCCCGACCTGGGCGAGCGTATCGCCCTGAGCGGCGAGAAGGTCCTCATCGAGGAGATCTTCCCCGAGACGGGAGACGTCATGTGCAACTCCGTCAACGCGGGCTGGAACCAGGACCCGACGCACGTTATCCGCTTCCCGCTCAACGGCTACTGCAGGCTCAATTCCGTCCAGGTAGGAACGTTTTATTATTACATGTCTTACGGTCTTATTATTACATGTACATATTCATACGTTCATCTCATTTTTCAATATTATTGATGGAAAAACAAGAAACTTGTTCATTCAAATGGGCAAAGCAGCAGCGTGCTGATGCTCGTGTTTTGTTTGCGTTTAAGTTTCACTGATCATATTATTGGTGTCCATTGAAAATTTTTTTAATTATTTATTTATATATTTTATTTATATATTTTTATTTTATTTTTTTATTTGTATTTTTATTTATATTTTTTATATTTTTTTATTTTTTTTATTTTTTTATTTATATTTATTATTATTATTAATATTATTATTACTACTATCTATAGCCAATAAAACAACACCAATTAGCTGTCTTTGTGTTGTGTTGACAAATGGTCAGGTTTGCAGGTTTTACTGGTTACAGGTTATTTAAACGCACCGCAAATCAAACTTTATTTATAAAACATAAAATGCAGCACAAAGATCTTCACAAGTTAAAAGCAAACATCAAAGTCAACCAGAAACCCCACCCTGCACCCATCAATTTTTTATTTTTATTTTTATTTTTATTTTTATTTTTATTTTTATTTTTATTTTTATTTTTATTTTTATTTTTATTTTTATTTTTATTTTTATTTTTATTTTTATTTTTTATTTTTATTTTTATTTTTATTTTTATTTTTATTTTTATTTTTATTTTTATTTTTATTTTTATTTATTTGTATATATTTTATTTTTATTTATTTGTATATATTTTATTTTTGTTTTTTATATATTTTATTTTTATTTTTATATATTTTATTTAAATATTTTATTTATATATTTTATTTTTATTCATTATTATTATTATTATTATTATTATTATTATTATTATTATTATTATTATTATTATTATTCTTATTATTATTATTATTATTATTATTATTATTATTATTATTATTATTATTATTATTATTATTATTATTATTATTATTATCTATAGCCAATAAAACAACACCAATTTGCTGTCTTTGTGTTGTGTTGACAAATGGTCAGCAATAATGTGCAGGTTTTACTGGTGGACAGGTTACTTAAACGCACCGCAAATCAAACTTTATTTATAAAACATAAAATGCAGCACAAGTTAAAAGCAAACATGAAAGTCAACCAGAAACCCCACCCTGCACCCATCAATTTTTTTATTTTTATTTTTATTTTTATTTTTATTTTTATTTTTATTTTTATTTTTATTTTTATTTTTATTTTTATTTTTATTTTTATTTTTATTTTTATTTTTATTTTTATTTTTATTTTTATTTTTATTTTTATTTTTATTTTTATTTTTATTTTTATTTTTATTTTTAGCCAAAAAAACAACACCAATTCGCTGTCTTTGTTGTGTTGACAAATGGTCAGCAATAATGTGCAGGTTTTACTAATTGACAGGTTATTTAAACGCACCGCAAATCAAACTTTATTTATAAAACATAAAATGCAGCACAAAGATCTTCACAAGTTAAAAGCAAACATCAAAGTCAACCAGAAACCCCACCCTGCACCCATCAAACGTTGCTCCCCACACGCATCCCAACTGGAAACCAACACTCTCGAGGGCGCAGTAATCTTGGAAATAACTAGCCGACCTCAAACATGGCGTGGTGAGCTTTATTTTTCCGCTAAGCAGAACGCTACATTTCCTAAGTATACGGGCACAGACACACACGAGGGCACTTCCTGTGAGGAAGTGAGGGCCAACTACCGCTGTAGCTAAGCGGCCTAATATCCTAATATCCAATACTGTAGATCCTGATCCTGAAGATCGGATCGGGACATCTGTAGTTCGTAAGACAGTTTTTCTTAAGAACAGGTTTTTCACTTTTTGAACCCCCTGGCACCAAATACGTAGATCTCGGACCTCATCCAAATTTACTCTCCAGCGTGGTCACTGAGGTCCGAGGGCCAGCTCCAACTTATGGTGGCCAAGACGAGACTTAAGACCAGGGGGGACCGAGCCTTTTAGGTGGTCGGCCCCAAGTTATGGAACTCTCTCCCCTCCCAAGTAAAAAAGCCCCCCCAACATCGAAAGCTTTAAGTCTCGTCTTAAAACCCACTTTTATTTTTTTTTTATTTTAACTCTGAGTGAGTCGTATGGTCCTGTGTCTTTTACTTCTTTTTTTTTATTTTTTATATTTTTTATTTTTATTTTATTTTTATTTTTATTGCTTTTTTCTTGTTTTTAATATTTAAATATCTATTTTACTATTTTACTTTTTATTTGATCTTTTATTTTTGGATTAAATTAAATTTGTATCTTTTATTTATTGTATTTTTACTGTGCAGCACTTTGGAAACTCTGTTTATAAAATGTGCTATATAAATAATAAATAATAAATAATAAATAATAAATAATAAATAATAAATAATAAATAATAAATAATAAATAATAAATAATAAATAATAAATAATAAATAATAAATAATAAACAATAAATCATAAATCATAAATCATTAATAAGTGGATTGGATTTCAAACTATTCATTAGACTTGAACCACTGGAGTTTCAATAAATAACTGGTCCTCTAACCTTTGACCGGCGTTGTACCTCTAACCTTGAAGCAATGCAGCCCATAATAACGTGATTAGTGATTGGTGACTGATTCGTTCAATTTGGAACAGCGACTAGGGAAGCTAACAAGCTAAATAGTGAACGAGAGTCATGGCTGCTTGCTGAGTTGACGCACCGGAAAATCCCACCCCTCGGATTTGGGCAGAAACTACACGTGCCGCCCCAACTTTACAAGGTTCACAGCAGCGTTGTAAGGGATGGTGGGGTGACGACACCGAAGCGTGAACCAAACCATGCATCGCAAAGCCGTGCGGCCTTGTGACGGGAAGTCTTGGCTGCTTGCTGAGTTGACACACCGGAAAATCCAAAATTTCGGATTTGGGCAGCGAGTACACGTGCAGCCCCAACTTTGAAAGGTTCACGGCAGCGTAGTAAGGGATGGTGGGGTGGCGACACCGAAGCGTAAACCAAACCATGCATCGCAAAGCCTTGTGACGGGAAGTCTTGGCTGCCTGCTGAGTTGACACACCGGAAAATCCAAAATTTCGGATTTGGGCAGTGAGTACACGTGCAGCCCCAACTTTGAAAGGTTCACGGCAGCGTAGTTAGGGATGGTGGGGTGACGACACCGAAGCGTAAACCAAACCATGCATCGCAAAGCCGTGCGGCCTTGTGACGGGAAGTCTTGGCTGCTTGCTGAGTTGACACACCGGAAAATCCCACCTCTCGGATTTGGGCAGAGTACACATGCAGCCCCAACTTTGAAAGGTTTACGGCAGCGTAGTTAGGGATGGTGGTGTGACGACACCGAAGCGTAAACCAAACAATGCATCGCAAAGCAGTGCGGCCTTGTGACGGGAAGTCTTGGCTGCTTGCTGAGTTGACGCACCGGAAAATCCCAAATTTCGGATTTGGGCAGCGAGTACACATGCAGCCCCAACTTTGAAAGGTTTACGGCAGCGTAGTTAGGGATGGTGGGGTGACGACACCGAAGCGTAAACCAAACCATGCATCGTAAGGCCATGCGGCCTTGTGACGGGAAGTCTTGGCTGCTTGCTGAGTTGACACACCGGAAAATCCCACTTCTCGGATTTGGGCAGAGTACACGTGCCGCCCCAACTTTGAAAGGTTTACGGCAGCGTAGTAAGGGATGGTGGGGTGACGACACCGAAGCGTAAACCGAACCATGCATCGCAAAGCCGTGCGGCCTTGTGACGGGAAGTCTTGGCTGCTTGCTGAGTTGACACACCGGAAAATCCCAAATTTCGGATTTGGGCAGCGAGTACACGTGCAGCCCCAACTTTGAAAGGTTCACGGAAGCGTAAACCAAACCATGCATCGCAAAGCCGTGCGGCCTTGTGACGGGAAGTGTTTCTTTCTTCCTCTTACATATCTGCCATCATTTCCATGTGCTCACAGTAGCATATTTCAAAGGGGGGGGGGGGGGCAAAAGTAGTTTTCCAGTTGCGTTGCTCAGAGAGGAAAACATCAGCCTCACACCAACAGGCTCGATACCACACACTCCATTGCTCACACATACACGCAAGGATCCTTCCTTCCCTCCAGCACCCAAAGAGAGCTTCTCCCAGGCAGCACTCTGACACCTCCACCTCCCTCCCGCCAGCGTGAGGAGACCACCTCCGGGGAAGGAGAGTCCAACAAGCGGGACAAAGCACGCATGGACTGCGGCCATGTTTTCCTGCAAAAAAAAAAAAAAAAAGTAAAAAAAGAGCACGGGAAAGGGCTGGAGGAAGAAGGGGGGGGTTGGTTGGTGAAGGGAAGGAATGATATGCATAATTTACACTTTACTCCTTTTTAAGACAGAGCTCAAAAAAAAAAAAAAGGCTCCAATATAACAACGCTCAAGGCCATTGAAATACACGTATTGCATTTTTTAATACCATACTTACAATTTCTCAAACAGCCTCAACCGGTTTATACTTCTTTTATAGATTTTTAAATGACTTGCAATATAATTAATTGGCGGTATCAACTAACACAACATTTTCCCACTCTGTTTACCAGCCGGCGTGATTATGGGATGGCAGCGGCGCGTCCTAATTGGACGCTGTGAATGAGGAGACAGGGGATTGTTTTAACTATCCGGATAAGAACCGTCTACAATTTTAGTTGTATTAACTTTGATTTTTATTTTCTGTTTGTCGGCGTCGTGAGGTTGTTCGCAGGGAGTTTTGATGGTAATGGTAATGGTTTTATTTAATTTGAACGTGCATCAGATTACAATTGAGTGCAAAAGGAGTAGGAAGAAGCAAAGCTTATTAAATCCTACCCCTCCATCTGGTACTTTTACAATCACTAACTGTTACATTTGTTCACATCCTGCTTTCCTAATATAGTTTACACAGTTATTTTTTTAATATTTTTTTTTGTTTTTAATTTTTTAATTTTGTTTGAGGTTGAGGTTCTGATTTTTGCTGGGGTTTGGGTTTCATTTTACTTCTAAAATGTGTCACAGGCCAATGAAAATATGGTAATGGTAATGGTAATGGTAATGGTTTTATTTCATTTGAACATGCATCAGATTCCAATTGAGTGCATCCCATAATCAGTTCCCAGTTCCTTGTCCGAAAGTCCGAAAGAAGTAGGAAGAAGCAAAGCTTATTAAATCCTACCCCTCTATCTGGTATTTTTACAATCAGTAATTGTTACATTTGTTCACTTCCTGTTTTCTTAATTTTAATTTTAATTTTAATTTTAATTTTAATTTTAATTTTAATTTTAATTTTAATTTTAATTTTAATTTTAATTTTAATTTTAATTTTAATTTTAATTTTAATTTTAATTTTATTTTTATTTTTAATTTTAATTTTAATTTTAATTTTAATTTTAATTTTAATTTTGGCACTCGAGTGGTTAGCGCGCAGACCTCACAGCTAGGAGACCAGGGTTCAATTCCACCCTCGGCCATCTCTGTGTGGAGTTTGCATGTTCTCCCCGTGCATGCGTGGGTTTTCTCCGGCTACTCCGGTTTCCTCCCACATTCCAAAAAACATGCTAGGTTAATTAGCAACCCCAAATTGTCCATAGGTATGAATGTGAGTGTGAATGGTTGTTTGTCTATATGTGCCCTGTGATTGGCTGGGGTACACCCTGCACTGGTGGCCAGGGTGTACCCCAGCCAATTACAGGCCTCTTGCCCAAAGACAGCTGGGATAGGCTCCAGCACCCCCCACGACCCTCGTGAGGAAAAGGCGGTAGAAAATGAATGAATGAATGAATTTTTAGATATATTAACTTTGATTTTTATTTTCTGTTTGTTTGCAGGGAATTTTGATGACCATGAAGTTATGACTTTTCACATTGAAAATCCCTAAGACCTACATACGGTTTCTTACCAAAAAAATCTTTATTATGATAAATCACTTGGGATAAATCACGTGGTTCTTACAGTGATGCAATCAGACTCCATTTTAAAGCTCCGCCTGTGTCAGCAAGTACGGTTCCTCCTGTAAATACAATAAGCATCGACTGAAAAGATTCGTGGCGTGTTTCCACGTAAGGGGAGCTCTTTCCAAACACTCCCTCCGTCCGCCCTCATTGTTTCCCGACAGGCTCTGAGAAGGTTAGCAAAGTAATCCCGGTCTTAGCCGCCAGACAATACGCTTGTCATCTGATTACAGTGCGGGACCCCGACCCAGGGGACGCCATACAAGCAAACCACACCCTGCCCACAGAGGAAGGCTTTACTTGTGGGGGTTAGCAAGCAGCGCTGTCTGGAACAAAGTGTTTGTGGCGTCTTGACGGGAAAGACAACATCACATGACGACGTCTTTGAATTGGAATTCATACTCGTTGTTTATTATAAGTCATCCATTTACATGTGGATGGAATAATCGCCTCGCTTTGGTCGTAGGGAATCGCTAAATTAATAACAATAATGTTTTCTTAATTTTAATTTTAATTTTAATTTTAATTTTAATTTTAATTTTAATTTTAATTTTAATTTTAATTTTAATTTTAATTTTAATTTTAATTTTAATTTTAATTTTAATTTTAATTTTAATTTTAATTTTAATTTTAATTTTAATTTTAATTTCGGCACTCGAGTGGCTAGCGCGCAGACCTCACAGCTAGGAGACCAGGGTTCAATCCCACCCTCGGCCATCTCTGTGTGGAGTTTGCATGTTCTCCCCGTGCATGCGTGGGTTTTCTCCGGGTACTCCGGTTTCCTCCCACATTCCAAAAACATGCTAGGTTAATTAGCGACTCCAAATTGTCCATAGGTATGAATGTGAGTGTGAATGGTTGTTTGTCTATATGTGCCCTGTGATTGGCTGGCCACCAGTCCAGGGTGTACGCTTTTTGATCCTGTCACCCGAAGACAGCTGGGATAGGCTCCAGCACCCCCCCCCCCGCGACCTTCGTGAGGACAAGCGGTAGAAAATGAATGAATGAATGTTAACTAAACAACACGCTAACCAGGGCGGATGCTAACCAAGGTTCCACTACAGTAGGTGAAGACAAAAACAAAATGATCACACTTAAACCTTCCACATTTGTAGCCGACTGATTAAGATGCAGTGACTTTTAAGATGTGTAGCGAAGCCTTTTTTTTGTTAGTTTTCTTCCATTTGATGTTCATAAACAACCTCAATCAAAGCATTGTGTGGGTGTACCTAATGAAATGTCCAGTGAGTGTTGCACGCTCATAAACATCTTTTATTTACTCGTGTTTAGTCTTAGTGCCCCCCCCCCCCCCCCCCCTTGTTGGAGACATGACAGAGTCGGGATGAAGTGATTCTCCATGCAGTCATGAGTGGAATTTTTCGGGAATAATACAAACCACCTGCGCTCTGATGTCTTTCCAACGGGGGGGAAAAAACAGCAAAAAGGTGCTTAACAGCGGGGAAACATTTAGCCAGACTTACAAACAGAGAGAGAGGCGGCACGGGGCGGGGTGGGGGTGGGTGGAGGGGGTTGGAGTGGGCACACCGGCCCCCATACATCACAGTGATGAAGCACTCCGATCAGAGCCCAGCCAATCCGTCCTTCATCACTGTGACGGTGGCAGTGAGGCAGCTCCTTGTACTCGCACCGCCTCCTCCCCTCGGCCACCGCGTCGAGGAACGCAACCCATCGCAACACCCTCTGACATGTCACACTACACACACTACAAGTCCATCAATCTGGCCTGGTGGACACACACACACACACACACACACACTCAATCACACACAGTGGCGCTAGGCTACAACCTGACATAAAGATGGTCGCCGTGTACCGCTTCGGGTTCATGAACAAAACTGGACTTGAGCTTGTGGTGGTCGGAACCTCAACATAAGATGCATATGCGACACGTTCTCCTAAGTTGTTACTCGTCGGTGAAATGGTTGTGATTGTTAAGTTATTTAGCGGGTTCTTATTTTTGCTGGGGTTTGGGTTTTATTTTACTTATAAAATGTGTCACAGGCCAATGAAAATATGGTAATGTAATGGTAATGGTAATGGTAATGGTAATGGTAATGGTTTTATTTCATTTGAACATGCATCAGATTACAATTGAGTACATCCCATAATCAGTTCCCAGTTCCACATGTCCAAAAGGAGTAGGAAGAAGCAAAGCTTATTAAATCCTACCCCTCCATCTGGTACTTTTACAATCACTAACTGTTACATTTGTTCACTTCCTGCTTTCCTAATATAGTTTAAGTTTTTTGTTTATTTAATTTAAATTTTAATTTTTTTTAATTTTCAATTTTTATTTTTATTTTTATTTTTATTTTTATTTTTATTTTTATTTTTATTTTTATTTTTATTTTTATTTTTATTTTTATTTTTATTTTTATTTTTATTTTTATTTTTATTTTTATTTTTATTTTTATTTTTATTTTTTCTAATTAATTAAATATAATTTTTTTAATTTTATTTTTATTTGAAGAACAAAATTATGAAACCAAAAACGTACCACTTCCACACTGAACGGGAGGAGAACATTTTTGGTTTTTTTGACTCGATGCAACAATGTGTGTGAAAATGTATCAAATTCCAGTAATAACAGTATTAAAAACGAACCAAACATCCAGCTAACAGGCCATCTGTCATTAAAATTCGATAGACAAACTATAAACCAAGCTAACGAAAAAAGTGGTTCATAATAGACGGGTGTTTTTTAGGCATACCCATAAGAAATCACATCTGCATGATGATGCTACGATGGGTCTGGAGTCCATCGGATGTGATGTAAATATTGTACTTTTACAATCAGTAACTGTTACATTTGTTCACTTCCTGCTTTCCTAATTTTATTTTATTTTATTTTATTTTATTTTATTTTATTTTATTTTATTTTATTTTATTTTATTTTATTTTATTTTATTATTTTTGTCACTGTTTGTAGCCCGCGGGCTGCACTTTGGACACCCCTGCTGTAGGCGGAAGTTGGTAATGGTGTTCCCAAAATTCCAGCATTAAGATTTTGCTGTCCTTTATTATCTTATTGGTACTTGTTTAACTTCTTTTTACACTTAAAAGCCAATTAGCGATGTTGAAATGTAACCTTAAACGTTACCTGTATAGTATTTAAAGGTGTGTGTATTGAAATGCAATTGAGAAAAAAACGATAAAATCTATCATAGTCGCTCCCTCACCGCTACTTGAGAAGCAGCCATGTCGGGAATGGTTTGATGCCGGGAATGGAATTATTCACTTCCTGTTGTGGATTTCCATGGAAAAGAGATGTAGAAAAAGATGTAGGTTTTTCTGTGTTGGGAGTAAATCGTACATCGTACATGCACACCTTGTGCAGACCCGTCTACGCTTTGCAGGTATGTAGACTGGGGGGCTCGCTGGGGGGCAGGGTGTGCGTTCCCAGCAACAGCAGCAGCATGGTCACCTGACTCTACGGGACTGTTATTCATTCATGTTTGTTTACATCAAGCTCTCACTTTACTGCTACTCTGTAATATGCTAATCCGACAATATGACAAAATATGTAAAATAACTTTTATTACGTCATTTATAACAAAGATGTCTCTGTGAAATGAAAGCTTTAAGGCTTTTTGTATGTGTGATGTTTTTTAGCCATAGTAGTGGATGTGTCACCTTAAAAGATGTACCGGCACTTTAAATGTCCCACACTGGAATGTGTCAATCAACTCTTGTGTGTGTGTGTGTGTGTACTCTGGTGGCCATCAATAATACATCACGCCTTCGCTTTCCACCCACTTTGATTCTCGCCTTGGAAAATATAGGATGCTGAGATGTTAGCGCAGCAAGACTTGCGTAGATGTACGGCCTCCTTGTCCCCATGGCGACCCGGGGTTGAGTGACAGCTCACTGAGGGGGGTGATATCTGATGGACGGCTTGGGATGATGGCGGTCGGGAGAAGAAAAGATTTTAACATTGATGAAGTTTAACATTAAAAAAATAGCTTTGATTTAAACAGTTTGGAATCAAACTGTGGAATGGATTGAGTCAGACCCTCAAACAATGCACAACGATGAGCCAATTCAAGAAACAATATCATCATATCACCTCCTACTTTGGTACGTGAAAATAAATTTAAAAAATAATTAAATAAATAAATACATAAAAATTAAAATTAAATAAAATTAAAAATAAATAAATACATTAAAATTAAAATTAAATAAAATTAAAAATAAATAAATACATAAAAATTAAAATTAAATAAAATTAAAAATAAATACAATAAAATAAATAAAATTAAATTACATTAAAATAAAAAAATAAAAGTCAATAAAATAATAAAAAACTAACTTAAATTATATTAGGAAAGCAGGAAGTGAACAAATGTAACAGTTAGTGATTGTAAAAGTACCAGATGGAGGGGTAGGATTTAATAAGCTTTGCTTCTTCCTACTCCTTTTCGACATGTGGAGCTGGGAACTGATTATGGGATGCGCTCAATTGGAATCTGATGCATGTTCAAATGAAATAAAAAGTACGAACCCGAGTTCGATTCCACCTTCGGGCCATATCTGTGTGAAGTTTGCATGTTCTCCCCGTGCATGGGTGGGTTTTCTCCGGTTTTCCTCCCACATTCCAAAAACATGCTAGGTTAATTAGCGACTCCAAATTGTCCATAGGTATGAATGTGAGTGTGAATGGTTGTTTGTCTATATGTGCCCTGTGATTGGCTGGCCACCAGTCCAGTGTGTACCCCGCCTCTCTCGCCCGAAGACAGCTGGGATAGGCTCCAGCACCCTAGCGACTCTCATGAGGATACGCGGTAGAAAATGAATGAATGAATGTTAACTGGACAACACGCTAACCAGAGCGGATGCTAACCAAGGTTCCGCTACAATAGGTTAAGACAAAAATTGAGCTAGCATTTAAAGCTCCCACGTTTGTAGCTGACTGATTAAGATGTTTTGACTTTGAAACAGTCCTGGTACGGTTCATCCTCCCTCCTGATTGGCCACAATAAAAGGCTCCCATGTCCTCAAGTCAGTGGCAAGTGTGCGGAATAATATCCTCCAGCTCCACTATCTTTATTGATCAGGCCGTCCTCCTCCTCTTCCTCCTCTGCGGCCCAACACTTTGCCGAACGCAAGCGAGTTCCCCCATGTGTGAAAGGGTGGCGAGGGGGTGGGGGGGGGAATTGCAATGTGATGCAACGATTAAAGAAGCCAATGTAATATCATTTCCATAATCGTTGGCCTGTCATGGATTTTTTTTTTTTGGGGGGGGGGCTGCTTGTTTGATGCTTGGGCAGGTCTCTTAATTAGCCGTCCTCACCGTCAGCTGTCTGCCGTCTCTTCTGTCTCGCAAATTACTGACTTTGTCCTCGCCCCCGCCACCGCCGCCGCCGCCGCTGCATGGCCGGGAGACGAAATAAGAGGAAGGAGGAGGGGAAGACATTAGGAAACATGCTGCTGTCGTTCACTTTGGAACAGGAAGCGGAAGACAGGAAGTTGGTGTTGTTCTTTGGTCACTTTTGACATCCAAGTGTACTTTTGTACGTCACATTCAAGGTTCCCTTTGACGCACACGGACTCTAACTAGCCTAGTGCCGCTGACATTTATGTTCTCCTTAATCCCGTGATGTACAGGAAATTGAATTTTTTTTCAGAATTACAGCATAGAAAAACTGTTTACAACCTTCTAAATATGGTTTTAACATTATTAGAGCTCTCTAGACATGAAATAACACCCCTATAGTCACCTTTACACTCCACCCATCCATTTTCTATGCCTAGGGTCGCAAGGTTAGGGTTACCCTGAGAAAACCCAATGACGTGCATTGTTAGCTAGCTCATATTAACTCGTTTTCTTGTGTTATAATGCACAGAAAAGGGAAATAAATATATGTTTGTGTTTCACAAAACGATTGTGAAAGATGGGCAAAATTCCCCTTTAAGGACAAAATGTTGAATTTTGGCCAAGAATATGTCGATTTTTTTTGCCTAACAATAAGTTGTTTTGAAGAACCTTCTAAACCGTCTACCTTCTAAATATGGTTTTAACATTATTAGAGCTCTCTAGACATGAAATAACACCCCTATAGTCACCTTTACACTCCATCCATCTATTTTCTATGCCTAGGTTTGTTCAGAATTACAGCATAGAAAAACTGTTTACAACCTTCTTAATATGGTTTTAACACTAATAGAGCTCTCTGGACATGAAACAACACCCCTATAGTCCCCTTTACCCTCCATCCATCCATTTTCTATGCCTAGGGTCGCGGGGTTAGGGTTACCCTGAGAAAACCCAATGACGTGCATTGTTAGCTAGCTCATATTAACTCGTTTTCTCGTGGTATAATGCCCGGAAAGGGGAAAGAAATATGTGTTTGTGTTTCACACAAGGATTGTGAAAGATGGGCAAAATTCCCCTTTAAGGACTTTAAGAATATGTCGAATTAGTTTTGCCTAACAATAAGTTGTTTTGAAGAACCTTCTAAATATGGTTTTAACATTATTAGAGCTCTCTAGACATGAAATAACACCCCTATAGTCACCTCTACACTCCATCCATCCATTTTCTATGCCTAGGGTCGCAAGGTTAGGGTTACCCTGAGAAAACCCAATGACGTGCATTGTTAGCTAGCTCATATTAACTCGTTTTCCTGTGTTATAATGCACAGAAAAGGGAAATAAATATATGTTTGTGTTTCACAAAACGATTGTGAAAGATGGGCAAAATTCCCCTTTAAGGACAAAATGTTGAATTTTGTCCAAGAATATGTGGAATAAGTTGTTTTGAAGAACCTTCTAAATATGGTTTTAACATTATTAGAGCTCTCTAGACATGAAATAACACCCCTATAGTCACCTTTACACTCCATCCATCCATTTCCTATGCCTAGGTTCGCTGGGTTAGGGTTACCCTGAGAAAACCCAATGACGTGCATTGTTAGCTAGCTCATATTAACACGTTTTCTCGTGTTATTATGCACAGAAAAGGGAAATAAATATATGTTTTTGTTTCACACAAGGGTTGTGAAAGATGGGGAAAATGTTGAATTTTGGCCAAGAATATGTCAAATTAGTTTTGCCTAACAATAAGTTGTTTTGAAGAACCTTCTAAATATGGTTATAACATTATTAGAGCTCTTTAGACATGAAATAACACCCCTATAGTCACCTTTACACTCCACCCATCCATTTTCTATGCCTAGGGTCGCGGGGTTAGGGTTACCCTGAGAAAACCCAATGACGTGCATTGTTAGCTAGCTCATATTAACTCGTTTTCTCGTGGTATAATGCCCGGAAAGGGGAAAGAAATATGTGTTTGTGTTTCACACAAGGATTGTGAAAGATGGGCAAAATTCCCCTTTAAGGACTTTAAGAATATGTCGAATTAGTTTTGCCTAACAATAAGTTGTTTTGAAGAACCTTCTAAATATGGTTTTAACACTATTAGAGCTCTCTAGACATGAAATAACACCCCTATAGTCACCTTTACACTCCATCCATCCATTTTCTATGCCTTGGGTCACAGGGTCAGGGTTACTCTGAGAAAACCCAATGACAATCATTGTTAGCTAGCTCATATTAACTCATTTTCTCGTGTTATAATGCACAGAAAAGGGAAATAAATATGTGTTTGTGTTTCACACAAGGATTATGAAAGATGGGCAAAATTCCCCCAAAAGCAAAATTCCCCTTTAAGGACAAAATGTTGAATTTTGTCCAAGAATATGTCGAATTAGTTTTGCCTAGCAATAAGTTGTTTTAAAGAACCTTCTAAATATGGTTTTAACATTATTAGAGCTCTCTAGACATGAAATAACACCCCTATAGTCACCTTTACACTCCGTCCGTCCATTTTCTATGCTTAGGTTCGCGGGGTTAGGGTTACTCTGAGAAAACCCAATGACGTACATTGTTAGCTAGATCATATTAACTCGTTTTCTCGTGTTATAAAAATTCCCCTTTAAGGACAAAATGTTGAATTTTGGCCAAGAATATGTCGAATTAGTTTTGCCTAACAATAAGTTGTTTTGAAGAACCTTCTAAATATGGTTTTAACATTATTAGAGCTCTCTAGACATGAAATAACACCCCTATAGTCACCTTTACACTCCATCCGTCCATTTTCTATACCTAGGGTCGCGGGGTTAGGGTTACTCTGAGAAAACCCAATGACGTACATTGTTAGCTAGCTCATATTAACTTGTTTTCTCGTGTTATAAAAATTCCCCTTTAAGGACAAAATGTTGACGTTTGTCCAAGAATATGTCGAATTAGTTTTGCCTAACAATAAGTTGCTTTGAAGAACCTTCTAAATATGGTTTTAACATTATTAGAGCTCTCTAGACAAGAAATAACACCCCTATAATCAATTTTGCACTCCATCCATCCATTTCCTATGCGTTGTTAGCTAGCTCATATTAACTCGTCGCCTAACAATAAGTTGTTTTGAAGACCCGTGACACAATGAAGCGGCGAGATCTGAACCTGAAAGAGGCGAGGGACGACGACACTATATATATATATATATATATATATATAAAAAGTGGCTAAAATATACAATAGCTCATTAGCATTAAAGCTACAGGCACATAAATTGGCGGGATCCCAGTAGGGTTGACTAAAAGCACATCAAGGTTAGATTTTGGACGCCACACGTTGACGCGGCCGCTGTGCTGTGACCCTTTGACCCTCAGACGTAAACGCCCCATTTTAGTGCTCCGGTGGAGGGGGGGGTAAGGGGGGGTGTAATTAAAGAGGTCACCCTCGGCGATACATGTGTGTGTAAATAAGTTTGGAAGTGAGAACTCCGACTCCCTCAGCGAGCGTCTTCATTTGCATATTTCCACGCGGCGTTAAGAGGACGGGGAATAAGTAAATACAAGGCAATCCTCGCACAGGGATTTTCAAGCCCCCCCCCCCCCCAAAAAAAAAAAAAAATACAATATTCCATAAGGATTGCAGCGGATAAATTGATATTTTATGTTGGATCAAACTACAAGTCTGGAGGTCGCCCCCCCCCGTCCCAGTTCCTCACCATCCTTATTCCCCACACGTGGACCCCCCCCTCCGCCCCCCCATCTCCTGGCGGTCTCGGCTGCTCCTCTCACCCCGGCCTCATTACTCAAATTAGGAGCTCCAGTAATCACCTCCTCGCCGCGTTCATGCCCCCGCACCCCCCGCCCCCGCCCCCGCACCCCCCCAACACACCTCGCTCGCACTCTCCGCAACCCTTTGAGCTCGTGGCCTCGCTTTGCCAGCCAATGGGGCGCGAGCATCATCAATATTAGAGGTGGTGTGATGTCGGCAAGCCCCCCGGTCTCATTCCATCATGGGGGTGTTGGTGGGGGGGGGGGGTGATGTGCGTTAATGACACGGGTTCATGTTTGATGGTGCTGAGGCTGATGGAAGGATGGAGATAGACGGCCATGTTTAAATGAAAGAACCTCCACCTGACGGAGGCCAATGATGATGGTTGATTTCAAAAGGTCAAGGTCACCAGAAAGGTCACAAAGTCAGACGGACTAGACTAGAAAAATCTCCAGGACTTCAAAATAACAGCTTAGATTTTGGTTTGGGATTTAGTCTGGGTTTAGTTCAGGGTTTAGTTTGGGTTAGGGTTTATGTCAGACTTCAGGTTGGACTTTTGGTTGTGGGACTTTTGGTTATGGAACTTTGGGTTATGGGACTTTGGGTTATGGGACTTTGGGTTATGGGTCTCTGGGTTATGGGACTTTGGGTTATAGGACTTTGGTTTATGGGACTTTGGGTTATGGGACTTTGGGTTATGGGTCTCTGGGTTATGGGACTTTGGGTTATAGGACTTTGGGTTATGGGACTTTGGGTTATGGGACTTTGGGTTATGGGACTTTGGGTTATGGGTCTCTGGGTTATGGGACTTTGGGTTATAGGACTTTGGGTTATGGGACTTTGGGTTATGGGTCTCTGGGTTATGGGACTTTGGGTTATAGGACTTTGGGTTATGGGACTTTGGGTTATAGGACTTTGGGTTATGGGTCTTTGGGTTATAGGACTTTGGGTTATAGGACTTTGGGTTATAGGACTTTGGGTTATGGGACTTTGGTTTATGGGTCTTTGGGTTATAGGACTTTGGGTTATGGGACTTTGGGTTATAGGACTTTGGGTTATGGGTCTTTGGGTTATAGGACTTTGGGTTATAGGACTTTGGGTTATAGGACTTTGGGTTATAGGACTTTGGGTTATGGGACTTTGGGTTATGGGACTTTGGGTTATGGGACTTTGGGTTATAGGACTTTGGGTTATAGGACTTTGGGTTATGGGACTTTGGGTTGTCGGACTCTGGGTTATGGGACTTTGGGTTATGGGTCTTTGGGTTATGGGTCTTTGGGTTATGGGACTTTGGGTTGTCGGACTTTGGGTTATGGGACTTTAGGTTATGGGTCTTTGGGTTATGGGTCTTTGGGTTATGGGACTTTGGTTTATGGGACTTTGGGTTATGGGTCTTTCGGTGATGGGACTTTGGAATATGGGTTGTTTCTTTTAGGGTTTACGGTTGGTACGGTTTATTGGTGTCAGGGTTATTGCTTTGGTTCAGGTTTTAGGGTTAAGGTTGGGGCTTTAGGAAACCCTAACCCTAATAACAAAAACCCTATCCCAAGCCCCAAATGCTAATCCTTTGCTAATTTGTTGATGTTGCAGGCCCATAAAAACCAAGCTTAAAAGTAAAAGTGTGCCGATCAAAATGTGACGCCTCACCAACATTCTCATCCGTCCCGGTTTGTCCAGGTCCTGGAGCGTCTCTTCCAGAAGGGCTTCAGCGTGGCGGCGTCATGCGGCGGCGGCGTGGACTCGTCCCAGTTCAGCGAGTACGTGTTGTGTCGCGAGGACCGACGGAGTCTGTCCATCAACACGCCCATCAGGATAAAACAAGAACCCCTGGACTAGGATTCTAGAGCATTCCGTGTACCCCCCCATCCCCCAACCCCCGCCCCCCCTCCGCCATCTTCCTGTTGTAAGTGGACCACACCTTGACATAGAACACTTCTAATACGTTGGAGCGGAATGTAGACGCGACAAGAGAAAAGATCCGGGATGAACACATGACCGACTCGGAATCCCACAGGATTACCTTCGGGACGCTTGGAAAGACGACGGGAAGAGGACGTGACCCCCCCCCCCCCCCCCCCCCCCTTCGTGACGTTCTGCTTCTTCTCTTGTCATAACTCCACGCTGTAAAGAGTTGAAGAGTTAGCATTAATGGGATTATTTACGTATTCTTTTGTCCCGCTTGAAGGATTTGTTTTTAGGAGGAGCGTTTTATTGGCAGCGCGGAGCTGGCATCGGCCCATCCTTTCAACCGGGGCGGGCGGGGGGGGGGGGTCCTTTTTAAACGTGTGATTCCTTCATTTTAGCTCTGCCAACATATCGTTCCACAGCCGAAAAAATAGCGGAGGACCAAACACAACCGAAGGTTTACCGGGACGTCTCGACTTGGGCAAAGATGGACTCATAATGTTTTATTTGGGGGGGGTGGGGGGTGCACTTAATCTTGTCCCAACGGCTCGTTTCCCAAAACATCTGTCACAATTGGATTTTTTTAACCACGCCCCTTTCTGGAAATTATCATTTTGATAAAAAAAAATCTTAAAATTTTTAAAAAATTTTATTCAACTGTGAAATAATAAAGTCTTCGTACATTTTTGGTTCAAATAAAAATAATGAAGACAAAATCAAATTTTAAATTAAGAATCAACATAACCTTATCAGGAAATTTATATTTATATTTTTAATTCTATTTTTTTTTTATTTAATTTTTAAGTCTTTTGAGCGGCCCAAAATGAATAGGATTTTTATTTTTTTTTTGTAGAATTTTACAAACTAAAAATTCAACATATTTTTAAAGTTTTTTTGCTAACCTGGAAAAATCAAACTAGAGAAAATGAGAATTAATATAGATTTTGAATTTAAAAAGTAGTCCAGTAAATTAATTTTAATGTCGAAAAATGACATGGCAAGAAAAAACATAACTTTTTTTAAAAAATAAAAATATTGGAAAGAAAAACACCATTCCAATATGTCTAATTAAACTATTATATTAAAAAATATATATAAAAAAATAAATAATAAAAATATACTTAAGACAAAAAAATTTTGGAAACAAAAAAATAACATCATCAAACTAAAGAAAATGAGGAAAAAGTCAACCAAAAATGACGTTAATTTTTTAATATTTTTTTTTAGAACATACAAATAAAACTTTGGTTAAAAAAAAAAAACATCCGTGTGTGGCCAAGGCCTTTGACCTTGAAAAGAAACGGGTGTCCTTCCCAAAGGTCGATCCCGTTTGTCCTTGATTGTACAAAGATGTTTTCTTCCTTACGGTGTTTCAAAAAAAGAAGACGTTCATCATAAACGTCTCGGTTCCTTCTGAGTAGACGACGGCCATCATGTCCTGGCGAGGGGGGGCCTGGGGGGGGGTGGCTTTTTTTTTGTTTTGCATCAGTTGTGTGTGTGTGTGTCCCTTCCACATGCTGTTTGTTGCATTGCAAAACAAACTGATGTGTTTTTTTTTTTTTATAAATCTATAAAGTAGAATGATAGCAGAGATGTGGGGGGGGGGGGGGGGGGGGGGGGCTCCTCCGTGGTGGGGGGGCTCTTACAAAGGGAATACTCAACCCAGGCCAGTGGAGAACCTCGGCTAGCGCCCCCCTGCTGATGCTTTGTGAACTAAAAAGACGCACTGCGAAGACTCGTCTGTGCTGGAATGACTTATCCCGGATTTTCCGCAACCCCCCCCCCCCCCCCAATTTTTTTTTTTTCTCATAATTTTCCTCACTAGCTGAGTGTTATTTATTTCCCGAGGCAGCAATAACGCACCCTCCGATGAAGTACTAGCCAGTTTTCTCAGACTGCGCCACCTAGCGGACGCTCACTTGTACAGCGGACTTGTTTTTCAAATAAACCCCCCCCTTCACCCCCCCCCCCCTCAAAAAAAAAATGACATTGTTGTACATAGGGATTTAAGCGTTTTAAAAGGTATTAAAATAATAATAATAATAATAATAATGTATATTATTTAAAGTGTTTAACAGCAGTTAGACTGTGGTATTCCAAAAGGGCATGTGTTCATTTGCAGTGACTTTTCTTGCATATTTGCGATAATAAAAGGATGTACTGGATGTCACATGACTTGGTCTCCTTCCTCGCGCTTCCAAACAGCAGCACTCGTGTACCACCAAGCGTTCAACAATAAAGCGTTAAATTCACCAGGAAAAAAAAGACAATATAACCTTGGCCAAAGGTCACATTTGCCCCCCCCCCCCCCATAGCTGTCTCAGGGAATGCCTGTTACAATGGAGTACTTGCTTCCTGAACAGCTATACTCTATTTTCCATAATATTATGTAATATTACCATTTTATTGTTGGAATGTTACTTACTACTTTATATTATTATTATTATTATTATTATTATTATTATTATTATTATTATTATTATTATTATTATTATTATTATTATTATTATTATTATTATTATTATTATTATTATTATTATGACTTTTCCCGTAAATGTACAACTTTATTCTCCTAAATTTACAAGAATAAAGTCGTAAAAATAATTTAAAAAATGTTATATTATGATTAATATATATAATAAATATTATATTATTATTGTTGTTGTTATTGTTATTATTGTTGTTATCATTATTATTATTATTATTATTTTTAATTATGACTTTTCCGGTAAATGTACAACTTTATTCTCCTAAATTTACAAGAATAAAGTCATAAAAATCATTTTAAAAATGTTATATTATTATCAATATATATTATAAATATTATATTATTATTGTTGTTATCATTATTATTATTATTAATGTTTTTATTATGACTTTTCCCATAAATGTACAACTTTATTCTCTTAAATTTACAAGAATAAAGTCGTAAAAATCATTTTTAAAATGTCATATTATGATTAATATATATTATAAATATTATGATTATCATTAAATTATATAAATATTGTATTATATTATATTATTATTATGTTATGATTAATATATATTATAAATATATTATTATTATCATCATATTATCATCATATATATAAATATTATATTACTATTATTATTATTATGAGTTTTCCCAAAAATGTACAACTTTATTCTCCTAAATTTACAAGAATAAAGTCGTAAAAGTCATTTTTTAAATGTTATATTATGATTAATATATATTATAAATATTATTATTATCATTATAATATATAAATATTGTATTGTTATTATTATTTTATTTTTTCCCCATAAATGTACAACTTTATTCTCCTAAATTTACAAGAATAAAGTTGTAAAAATCATTTTTAAAATGTTATATTATGATTAATATATATTATAAATATTATGATTATCATTAAATTATATAAATATTGTATTATATTATATTATTATTATTTTATGATTAATATATATTATAAATATATTATTATCATTATATTATATAAATATTGTATTATATTATATTATTATTATTTTATGATCAATATATATTATAAATATTATTATTATCATTATATTATATAAATATTGTATTATATTATATTATTATTATGACTTTTCCGGTAAATGTACAACTTTATTCTCCTAAATTTACAAGAATAAAGTCGTAAAAATGTTTTTTAAAATGTAAAAAAAAAAAAAAGAAAACTGAAGAATGAAGAAGAACGCCGTACGTGATGTTCATGCCAGGCCAGTAGTGGGCGTAGTAGTTATCAGTCCCACCCTTTACGGCGCTAAGAAATCCAAAAGTTCCAAGCACATAAAGTAGCTAGCGAGCGAGAGAGAGAGAGAGAGAGAGAGAGCGAGAGAGCGACTCATACGGCCAAGACGGTAGAAAGAATGGCTCCCAAACGCCAATATTTTGCACGCAGTTAAACGTTTTGGTCTTTGCAGAAATGCTGCAGCTTAATTAGCGTCACAAACCTACGGGGATCTTTGCTCTTTTTTCTTCTCGGCTCGCCGTGTTTGCTGCCTTAGAAATGGAAATGAAGCTCAATGAAGAGTTGATTTTGCAGAAGAAAAAAAAAAAAAAAAAGGTTCCACTCTGAAGCGCTGCCAAGAAATAATGTATGTCAAATAAAAAAGCTAATATATGCCCACTAAGACGTTTCTTCTGGTCATGATGGAGGCGTTCCCACGATGGCCGACTTCTTATTCTTCCTTCGTTTGTCAAACTTCGATGTTTCACAACATCAAACATTTCATTCGCCGTGACAACACAACTGGATGAAAACGACCCTGAGTGGAAAAGTTCAAACATAACTAAGATTCAGATCCTTATCAGTCTGGGAACGCTTCTAAAGACACTTTTAAAGCTTTGGGACTCCAGCAGGCCACAGTGAGAGCCGTTATCCATAAATGGCGTGAACATGGAACAGTGGTGAAACTTCCCAGGAGTGGCTGGCCAACCAAAATGACCCCGAGGATGCAGCAAGGACTCACCCAAATAAAGTTGGAATTGTATGAGAAAAAAAAAATGTATATTGAAGAGAAAAAAGCTGTATATTTCTGAGAAAAAGTTGTATTTTTATAAGAAAAAGTCATAAAGTTGAAAAAGTAATATTAGAAGACTAAAATCATAAAATGAGAAAAAATTTTATGAGAAAAAGTGTAACATTCTCAGAATAAATGAAATGAGAAAAAATAATACATTTATGAGAACAAAAGGTTTGCGAGAAAAAAGTTGTCATTTTACAAAAAAGTCGTAAAGTTATGAAAACAAAAAGTACTTTTACGAGAAAAAAGACAAAAAGTGCTGAAAAAAAGTTGTAATATTACAAGAAAAACATTTTTGAACCAGAAAAAAGTCATACATTTATGAGACAAAAGCTAAGTTATGAAAAAAAGTTGTAATATTACGAGAAAAAGGCATAAAGTTGAAAAAGTAATATTAGAAGAAAATGAGAAAAAAATTTATACATTTATGAGAAAAAGTGTAACATTCTCAGAATAAATAAAATGAGAAAAAAATAATACATTTATGAGAACAAAAGGTTTGCGAGAAAAAAGTAGTCATTTTACAAAAAAATCATAAAGTTATGAAAAAAGTTGTAATATTACAAGAATAAAGTTAAAAAATTAAAACATTTATGAGAACAAAAGGTGTATGTTTGCAAGCAAAAAGTTGTAATTTTACAAAAAAGTCGTAAAGTTATGAAACAAAAAGTTGTAATATTACAATAAAGTTGTGGAACGAGAAAAAAGTAATACATTTATGAGAAAAAAGTTGTAATATTACAAGAATAAAATTGTAAAATGCGAAAAAAAATGTCATACGTTTATGAGAAAACATTGGAATGTTACCAAGTTCATACATGTTTGCAAGAAAAAAGTCGTAATTTTATGAGAAAAAAGACAAAAAGTTATGAAAAAAACGTTGTAATATTACTAGAATACATTTTTAGAACGTAAGTAAAAAAGGAATACATTTATGAGAAAAAAGTTATGGAAGTTAAAGTTATGAAAAAAGTTGTAATATTACAATTAAATCGTAAAATGAGAAAAAATGTCACAAGAAAATGTTGGAATGTTACGAGAATAAAGTCATAAAACGAGAAAAAGTAACATTTGTGAGAAAAAAGCTGTATATTTCAAAGAAAATAAAATCATAAAATGAGAACCAATTTGATACATTTATGAGAAAAAGTGTAACATTCTCAGAATAAGTAAAATGAGAGAAAAAAAATACCTTTATGAGAACAAAAGGTGTATGTTTGCGAGAAAAAGTTGTAATTTTACAAAAAAGGCGTAAAGTTATGAAAAAAGTTGTGATATTATGAGAATAAAGTTTTAGAATGAGAAAAAATGTCATACGTTTATGAGAAAACGTTGGAATGTTAGCAGAATAAAGTTGTAGAATGAGAAAAAAGTAATACATTTATGAGAACAAAGGCTGTATGTTTGCGAGAAAAAGTCGTAATTTTACGAGAAAAAAAGACGAAAAGTTATGAAAAAAGTTGTAATATTACGAGAAAAAAAAATTGAACCAGAAAAAAGTCATACATTTATGAGACAAAGGCTAAATTATGAAAAAAGTTGAAATATTACGAGAATTAAATCGTAAAATGAGAAAAAATGTCACGAGAAAACATTGGAATGTTACGAGAATAAAGTCATAAAACGAGAAAAAGTAACATTTATGAGAAAAAAGCTGTATGTTTCAGAGAAAAAGTTGCAATTTTGCAAGAAAAAGTCATAAAGTTGAAAAAGTAATATTAGAAGACTAAAATCATAAAATGAGAACCAATTTTATACATTTATGAGAAAAAGTGTAACATTCTCAGAATAAGTAAAATGAGAAAAAAAATAATATGAGAATTTATGAGAACAAAAGGTGAATGTTTGCGAGAGAAAAGTTGTAATTTTACAAAAAAGGCGTAACGTTATGAAAAAAAGTTATAATATTACGAGGATAAAGTTGTAGAATGAGAAAAAAGTAATACATTTGTGAGAACAAAGGCTGTATGTTTGCGAGAAAAAAGTCGTAATTTTACGAGAAAAAAAGACAAAAAGTCTTGAAAAAAATGTGTAGCATTACGAAAATAAATTTTTAGAACGATAAAAAAGTAATACATTTATGAGAACAAAGGCTGTATGTTTGCGAGAAAAAAGTCGTAATTTTACGAGAAAAAAAGACAAAAAGTTTTGAAAAAAATGTGTAGCATTCCGAAAATAAATTTTTAGAACGATAAAAAAGTAATACATTTGTGAGAACAAAGGCTGTATGTTTGCGAGAAAAAAGCCGTAATTTTACGAGAAAAAAAGACAAAAAGTTTTGAAAAAATGTGTAACATTACGAAAATAAATGTTTAGAACGATAAAAAAGTAATACATTTATGACAAAAAAAGCTAAGTTAGGAAAAAAGTTGTAATATTACGACAATTAAATCGTAAAAATGAGAAAAAAATGTCACGAGAAAACGTTGCAATGTTACGAGAATAAAGTCATAAAACGAGAAAAAAAGCTGTATATTTCAGAGAAAAAAGTTGCAATTTTACAAGAAAAAGTCATAAAGTTGGAAAAGTAATATTAGAAGAATAAAATCATCACAATTAAATCGTAAAATTAGAAAAAATGTCACAAGAAAACGTTGCGTTACGAGAATAAAGTCACAAAAGGAGAAAAAATCACATTTGTGAAAAAAAGCTGTATATTTCAGAGAAAAAAGAAAAAGTAATACATGAAAAATGTAAAATTATGAGAATAAAGTCACAAATGTGTGGAAAA
Source organism: Doryrhamphus excisus (assembly GCF_030265055.1). Taxonomy (NCBI): domain Eukaryota; kingdom Metazoa; phylum Chordata; class Actinopteri; order Syngnathiformes; family Syngnathidae; genus Doryrhamphus; species Doryrhamphus excisus. The sequence continues at coordinate 1,612,094 of NC_080477.1, forward strand.
AAGTAATAAATGTAAGAAAATGAAGTTGTATATTTATCATATGAAGTCGTAACACGAGGATGAAGTCGTACATTTAAGAGAAAAAAAAAAAAAAGAAAAAGAGAAAAAGCTATATAATATTGCGACAAAAAAATGTAAATTTACAACAAAAATTTGTAAATTTTAAAAAGTTGTAAATTTAGGACCACTTTTATAAAGTTGGAAAAATTTTACCACAAGACCAAAACAAAAAAAAAAAAAATCCTCTAAAGTATTCCTTCCACTGCCCGACTGGTCACCGCTTCCCCTTTGTGATGGTCGGCCAGAACCTCTCGGAGACAAACCGAGGTCCGTGCTCCGTGGGGCGGTGCCCGTCAGATGCTTCCGGAGTCCCGCCAGGCTGGAATGCCATAATGTGCAATCTGACTTTTTAGGGTCCAGATGCCAAAAAATGGACACGAATCAGCAGGTGTTGAGTTTAGTAAACAGCTTATTTATTCCTTTACAAAATAGGTACAAATACATCAGTATTGTTTGTTTTTGTTTTTTTTTGTTTCACACAAACAGGAAAATTCCAAGATATGTACAAGAGTTGTTTGTTTTTATACCAAAAATAAGGTGGTTCTAATAAACACATAGTCAGTCTGTAAACAGTATTTACAAAATGTCCTTACAGTCAAAGGTGATTTAATTATCCCGTTTTTTTCTTGTTTTTGTAACTTTATTAACCAACCATTTGGCTAAAAAGCTGCAGTGCTAAAAATGTGGCTGATCAAAAATCAGTGAAGATCCATGATGGTGTTGTGCTTGTCCAAAAAATTTTTTTTTTTAAACAAAAATGTGCATAAAAGCCAATTAAAAAATAGAAATAAAAATATATTACCATTTAAGGGAAAGTGTCAATACTGTTTTTTTTTTTTAATGAAATATTAAACAGACTACTTGAGTTGCCAAGTAAAAGAGCGGGATTCAAAAAAACTAAAAAAAAGTAAAAGTGCTTCAAAGTTCACAGAGCACAACAATGGATTGAAATGTTGAAAATTAATTCAAATGTGACAAGAGTAAAAGCTGCATAGGCCCAAATAGCACATTAAAAATGATCGCTAGCGATAAAACTAGATTATTATACATTATACATGAATTATTTAGTGTTCTTATTTTTATTTCAAATAAAAAGTTAACAAGGTGTCGGTGACGTGTAACATTACGCTTTTGGCTTTCGGCGTTCTACTAATGTGTCCTACAGGCTTCTCTTCGTCTTAGTCTTCGTCAAACAACATGAGCTGCAACCCTCCAAATAAAGCTCACGTCCAACGCGGCTTGATAAAAATCATGAAAAAAATATGACAGATTAGGACCACACGGAAAAGAAAGTGGGGAAATAATTTTAGGGGAATAATTAATTTAAATTTTGAGAGAATTTTTCTTTTTTTGGGGGGGGGGGGGGTATTTTTTTAGGATTTTTTTTCTCCCCAAAAAGGTGAAAATTAAAAAAAAATTGTAACAAAAATAATAATAATAAGAAGAAGAATATTTTTAAAATTCAAAACAGAATACTACTTATACTATTTATTTCTGAGAGCAAAATATATATTTTTAAATATTTAATTTGTAACTTTGATGAGTTACAATAAAAGTTACAAATTAAAACAAATTACATTAATCATTAAAATAAAAGTTACATTAATTAAACTTTTTAAATGAAAAAGTTGCATTTTTTTCCGCATTAATTTAGTATTTGTTGTATTTTTTTTCAAGGAAATTTTTTCCCAGAAAAATTTTTTTTTGAATAAAATAGTATTTTTGTATTTAAAGAAAAATTGTGAATCAATTGAAACATAAATACATAATTACTTTGAGTTAAAAAAAACATAACATATTTTTTACATTTAAAATCTGATATCTGACATCTAATAATCATGAACTGAAAAATTTGAAGTGAATAATGAATAATATTCATCATATTTATATTACATGCAATTATTATCAGTGTTTATAATGTATTAATTTGACACAATTATATTCATTTATGGCTGCGCGGTGGGGGAGTGGTTAGCGCGCCGGCCACACACAAGTTCGATTTCGATTGGGGTGTACCCCGCCTCTCGCCTGAAGACAGCTGGGATAGGCTCCAGCATCCCCCTCCCCCGCGACCCTCGTGAGGATAAGCGGTAAAAAATGAATGAATGAATTTTCATTTATTTTAATTTTATTTAATTGTGTTTTTTCTTAGAATTTATTTGAGGTTATATTAATTGTAACAATATTGTTGTATTTTTTTTTTAATGGACAAAAATTTTTTTCCCCTTGAAAAAAAGTCATGAAAAAAAAAGCATGAAAAAATTATTTCTTGTCATATTTTTGCACATATAAATAAATATGATAATTTCATTCGTTTGAATAAAAACATAGAATTTTTACATTTAGACATAAAAATATTGTGACGTTGCATAAAATCAATTTAAAAAAAAAATTTAAGTCAAGAATTGTTCGAATTTTCCACAGATTTGTGGTAAAATTGTAATATTTTTGCGTCATGTTTTCTTTTCAGTGCGGTGGTCCAAAAGAAGGATTGATTCCGTAAGCCGACTATTTACAGGAGGGGAAGCTCGGAGCCGTTTGTTGCTGATGAAGACCGCCTGAATGAGGACTTGAAGATGATGAGGATGCTGAGGATGCTGAGATGTGTCAAGCGATGAAAAAGATGCTGGCCCTCAAGCTCCATCTTTACTACAAAACATGAAGCTAACACATCAACGACGACGATCTTTTTTTTTTTTTTGTTCTTTCTACTCCTTTTTTAGCGTTCAGAAAAGCTAGACGGGACGTCACCACGAGCTAACGTATGGAAACACAAAGCTGAGACCTGTTCTGAAGGCACCTGGCTGGAGGAGGAGGAGGAGAAGAAGGAGAAGGGTGCTACTTGAGGAGGGCACGGTAGAGGAGCAGCGAGTGGGCGGTCTCTCTCTCCTGCTCCATGAAGAAGATTATGTCCCTGAGGTTGACGCGAGTGATGCGCTGACGGGCGTACTGGCGTGATGACGAGGTGGGCGTGGCCGAGGAACCTGCCGGGGAGCCTGCCGAAACCTGAGGAGAACACACGGAATTCTTAAAACACCAAACATCTCAGGTGAGAAAGGCTTTCATGATGGATATAGAGGATCTTTGATAAGAAGCAAAATATGGACAATCTTTGATGAGCGTCTTTGCAGTACTATTTAAAAACAGCAGAGAACTCCTGTCAAAAAGAAGATCTTTGACTTGACTTTTTGCGACAGATTCCTAAAAACAATAACTATATAGATGATCTTTGATACTTAAAAAGAGCAAATATTGACAATCTTTGATGGGCGTCTTTGCAGTACAAACAGTACTTTTACTTTGCAGTAAAAAGAGGATCTTTGACTTGACTTTTTGCGAATTTCCTAAAAACAATAACTATATAGAGGATCTTTGATAAGAAGCAGAATATGGACAATCTTTGATGAGCGTCTTTGCAGTACACGTTAAAAACAGCAGAGAACTCCTGTCAAAAAGAGGATCTTTGACTTGACTTTTTGCCTCATATTCCTAAAAACAATAACTATATAGAGGATCTTTGATAAGAAGCAGAATATGGACAATCTTTGATGAGCGTCTTTGCAGTACACGTTAAAAACAGCATAGAACTCCTGTCAAAAAGAAGATCTTTGACTTGACTTTTTGCGACAGATCCCTAAAAACAATAACTATATAGAGGATCTTTGATAAGCAGCAGAATATTGACAAACTTTGATGAGCGTCTTTGCAGTACACGTTAAAAACAGCATAGAACTCCTGTCAAAAAGAGGATCTTTGACTTGACTTTTTGCGACAGATTCCTAAAATCAATAACTATATAGAGGATCTTTGATAAGAAGCAGAATATTGACAATCTTCGATGAGCGTCTTTGCAGTACACGTTGAAAACAGCAGAGAACTCCTGTCAAAAAGAGGATCTTTGACTTGACTTTTTTGCGACAGATTCCTAAAATCAATAACTATATAGAGGATCTTTGATAAGCATGGGCCTTAAAAACAGTAGAATATTGACAATCTTCAATGAGCGTCTTTGCAGTACACGTTAAAAACAGCAGAGAACTCCTGTCAAAAAGAGGATCTTTGACTTGACTTTTTTGCGACAGATTCCTAAAATCAATAACTATATAGAGGATCTTTGATAAGCAGCAGAATATTGAAAATCTTTGATGAGCGTCTTTGCAGTACACGTTAAAAACAGCAGAGTACTCCTGTCAAAAAGAGGATCTTTGACTTGACTTTTTACGGCAGAGGATCTTTGATTTTTTTTTATAACAGCCGAGTGCTTCTGTCATATCAGGTAGAGGATCTTTGAAGAGCGTTGTCTTTGACTCCACTTTTTGCGACAGATTCCTAAAAACAATAGCTATATAGAGGATCTTTGATAAGCATGGGCCTTAAAAACAGTAGAATATTGACAATCTTTGATGAGCGTCTTTGCAGTACATGTTAAAAACAACAGAGTACTCCTGTCAAAAAGAGGATCTTTGACTTGACTTTACGGCAGAGGATCTTTGATTAGTGTTTTTTTTTTTATAATAGCCGAGTGCTTCTGTCATATCAAGTAGAGGATCTTTGATGAGAGTTGTTGCAGTAGTTGTTAAAAGGAGCAGAGAACTCCTGTCAAAATCTTTGATCTTTGACATGACTTTTTGCGACAGATTCCTAAAAACGATAGGAATATAGAGGATCTTTGATGAGCATTTTTGCAGCAAACTCCAAAAAGCAGTAGGGCACTCCTGTTAAAAAGAAGATCTTTGAGGAGCGTTGTTGCAACAGATTCGTAAAAATGTTGAAATAGAGCTTTTTTTTTATTGAGTAGATCCTTAAAAACAGCAGAGTCATCCTGTCACATCCAGGATCTTTGACAAGCATTTTTGCTACAGGTCATTAAAAAAGATCATTAGGTCTTGTGTGCATTGTTTTTTTTGCAGTTGCTTCTCAAAAATAGCAGAGTGCTCCTCTCATACTGAAGATCTTTGACTAGCATTTTTCCAGAGGATCCTTGACTCGCGATTTCCCTGTAGGTGCTTAAAAACAGCAGAGTCATCCTGTCACATCCAGGATCTTTGACTAGCATTTTTGCTACAGGTCATTAAAAAAGATCATTAGGTCATTTAAAAAGCAGATTCCTAAAAACAGCAGAGGGCTGTTTTTGTTTTTTTGCAGTCGCTCCTCAAAAATAGCAGAGTGCTCCTCTCATACTGAAGATCTTTGACTAGCATTTTTCCAGAGGATCCTTGACCAGCGATTTGCCTGTAGGTGCTTAAAAACAGCACAGAGCTTCTGTCATATATAGGATCTTTGACTAATGTCCATGCAGCAGAGCATTCCTGTCCAATAGAAGATCTTTGACTGGTGTTTTTAGTGTCAGAGTCTCGTATTGACATCAGATGTCAAATAAGATCCTTGAACGTTGTGATAAACTCAGGAATTCCAACCAGACTAAACACGTTGGCTCTTTGTTTGGGTTAGCAATGCTTGGACTTTACGTCGGCCATGTTTTTGTCCCGCTGTCTTCGGGGTCGTTCCCTTGGTGAGTAAATGTTTGTTTTGAACATTTCAGCGATGTTTTATTGGCTATGAGCAGCCACTCGACAATAAACATCGCTACTGATAACAATCTGAGACCGTGTCTCACTCGGAAACAAAAACCTTGGCTATTTGCATTTGCTCTATAAAGAATGGAGGCGATACGAATCCGGTGATGTGTTTGGAAACGTGTGTGTGTGTTGGGGGGGGGGGGTAATGGGGGGGGGGGGCTTAACGAGAAACAAGACCAAGGTTTCTGACAATTACCCTGATTGCACCACTGTGTAAACAGCCCGGGCTAATTGCTAACATATGACGGCAAGAAAACGTTTACTTGGGAAAACAACATGCAGCCATTGCATGGAAATGACATGAGTGGCGCCCCCTATGGGTTGTAGTGAAAATGCTTGGGAGGACATGCTAGTATACATACGCATATACATACGTATATTCTTACTTACGGGAAATTAGCTTCTAAATGCCGGAGGTGGCGTCGCGCTTAAACATCTCAGGTGAGAAAGGCTTTCATGATGGATATAGAGGATCTTTGATAAGCAGCAGAATATGGACAATCTTTGATGAGCGCCTTTGCAGTACACGTTACAAACAGCAGAGAACTCCTGTCAAAAAGAGGATCTTTGACTTGACTTTTTGCGACAGATTCCTAAAAACAATAGCTATATAGAGGATCTTTGACAAGCAGCAGAATATGGACAATCTTTGATGAGCGTCTTTGCAGTACACGTTAAAAACGGCATAGAACTCCTGTCAAAAAGAGGATCTTTGACTTGACTTTTTGCGACAGATTCCTAAAAACAATAACTATATAGAGGATCTTTGATAAGCAGCAGAATATTGACAAACTTTGATGAGCGTCTTTGCAGTACACGTTAAAAACAGCATAGAACTCCTGTCAAAAAGAGGATCTTTGACCTGACTTTTTGCGACAGATTCCTAAAAACAATAACTATATAGAGGATCTCTGATAAGCAGCAGAATATTGACATTCTTTGATGAGCGTCTTTGCAGTACACGCTAAAATCAGCAGAGTACTCCTGTCAAAAAGAGGATCTTTGACTTGACTTTTTGCGACAGATTCCTAAAATCAATAACTATATAGAGGATCTTTGATGAGCGTCTTTGCAGTACACGTTAAAAACAGCAGAGAACTCCTGTCAAAAAGATTATCTTTGACTTGACTTTTTGCGACAGATTCCTAAAAACAATAACTATATAGAGGATCTTTGATAAGCAGCAGAATATAGACAATCTTTGATGAGCGTCTTTGCAGTACACGTTAAAAACAGCATGGAACTCCTGTCAAAAAGAGGATATTTGACTTGACTTTTTGCGACAGATTCCTAAAAACAATAACTATATAGAGGATCTTTGATAAGCAGCAGAATATGGACAATCTTTGATGAGCGTCTTTGCAGTACACGTTACCAACAGCAGAGAAGTCCTATCAAAAAGAGGATCTTTGACTTGACTTTTTGCGACAGATTCCTAAAAACAATAACTATATAGAGGATCTTTTTATAAGCATGGGCCTTAAAAACAGCAGAATATTGACAAACTTTGATGAGCGTCTTTGCAGTACACGCTAAAATCAGCATAGAACTCCTGTCAAAAAGAGGATCTTTGACTTGACTTTTTGCCTCAGATTCCTAAAAACAATAACTATATCGAGGATCTTTGATGAGCGTCTTTGCAGTACACGCTAAGATCAGCAGAGTACTCCTGACAAAAAGAAGATCTTTGACTTAACTTTTTGCGACAGATTCCTAAAATCAATAACTATATAGAGGATCTTTGATAAGCAGCAGAATATGGACAATCTTTGATGAGCGTCTTTGCAGTACACGCTAAAATCAGCAGAGTACTCCTGTCAAAAAGAGGATCTTTGATTTGACTTTTTGCGACAGATTCCTAAAAACAATAACTATATAGAGGATCTTTGATAAGCAGCAGAATATGGACAATCTTTGATGAGCGTCTTTGCAGTACACGTTACAAAACAGCAGAGAACTCCTGTCAAAAAGAGGATCTTTGACTTGACTTGACTTTTGCGGCAGATTCCTAAAAACAATAATCATATAGAGGATCTTTGATAAGAAGCAGAATATTGACAATCTTTGATGAGCGTCTTTGCAGTACACATTAAAAACAGCAGAGTACTCCTGTCAAAAAGAGGATCTTTGACTTGACTTTTTGCGACATTCCTTAAAACAATAACTATATAGAGGATCTTTGATAAGCAGCAGATTATTGACAATCTTTGATGAGCGTCTTTGCAGTACTATTTAAAAACAGCAGAGTACTCCTGCCAAAAAGAAGATATTTGACCTGACTTTTTGCGACAGATTCCTAAAATCAATAACTATATAGAGGATCTTTGATAAGCAGCAGAATATTGACAAACTTTGATGAGTGTCTTTGCAGTACACGTTACAAACAGCAGAGAACTCCTGTCAAAAAGAGGATCTTTGACATGACTTTTTGCGACAGATTCCTAAAAACAATAACTATATAGAGGATCTTTGATAAGCAGCAGAATATTGACATTCTTTGATGAGCGTCTTTGCAGTACACGCTAAAATCAGCAGAGTACTCCTGTCAAAAAGAGGATCTTTGACCTGACTTTTTGCGACAGATTCCTAAAAACAATAACTATATAGAGGATCTTTGATAAGCAGCAGAATATAGACAATCTTTGATGAGCGTCTTTGCAGTACACGTTAAAAACAGCATGGAACTCCTGTCAAAAAGAGGATCTTTGACTTGACTTTTTGCGACAGATTCCTAAAAACAATAACTATATAGAGGATCTTTGATAAGCAGCAGAATATGGACAATCTTTGATGAGCGTCTTTGCAGTACACGCTAAAATCAGCAGAGTACCCCTGTCAAAAAGAAATTATCTTTGACTTGACTTTTTGTGACAGATTCCTAAAAGGTTTCTGACAATTACCCTGATTGCACCACTGTGTAAACAGCCCGGGGCTAATTGCTAACATATGACAGCAGGAAAACGTTGACTTGGGAAAACAACACGCAGCCATTGCATGGAAATGACATGAGTGGCGCCCCCTATGGGTTGTAGTGAAAATGCTTGGAAGGACATGCTAGTATACATACGCATATACATACGTATATTCTTACTTACGGGAAATTAGCTTCTAAGTGCCGGAGGTGGCGTCGTACTTAATGGCGGCCCCCCTTTGACTGGACCGTACCTTTGCGTCTAGCGGGGTCAATCACGTCTGATGTACGTATGTGAAAGACAAGCCCGCCCATTTCCACGCCAATTACCGCCAATCAGAAAGGAAGCCCGTTGACAGCATCCGCCACCCCGTCTGCCAATCAAAGCCATGCGTCCACCTGGACGGACGGACAATGACGAGCCGCAGGGGGAGCAAAGATGGGGGGGTGTAGCCACATCGTGCGGGCGACCCCGGATGCGGGGGGACGGGGACGGCGGTGAGCGTGCGTGGCGAGGTGTGTGTACTTCCCGCGGCGACAGCAGGAGCCCGAAGTGATGCAAACGCAGACGGAAAGGTCAGTTGCTTGTACAGAAAATCAAGACTCTTGTTCTTCACGTGGACAAAAATGGAGGACGGCCGTTGGCGTTACTGACAAGAGACAAGTTTGGCCCCTTCGCCGCTCTCCCGGTACGACCGCAACATAACACCGCGGGACGGGGAAAGTGTTAGCGAGCGCCTTAATTGCGACCAAAAGAACAAAGGTCACGGCGGGTGAAATGGAAAAAAGTTTTTCCAAATCAGCCTCGAAGATCCACGAAGATCCACGAGGCAAAAAAAACAGCATCTGTCATTTTATCTGTGACGGACGCTCGCAGGCGTCATGTCACATGACATATCCGTCCTAACGCAACGCGCCGCAATACTTCGATACATCTCTTTAGACATTTCACTTGTTTCCAGTTCGGAAACAGGAGGGTAGGGAGACTGACATTTTTTTTTTAAATATTTGTCCTTAAATGTTCGCCTTAATTCTATCTGGGTTTGTGTAGCACAAACAGATCAGCTTTTATAAGTAATATTTCATAATTTATATCTAATAAATGTCCTTCCTGATACAGTACATCGCTAGTTTTGCTGTTGGGAAGCACTCCCAAAAGGCTGCGTTTTAAACAAATTAAAGCTGGACCCCGGGGAGGGGTGGGTCGGCATGGGGAACGTAGCAAGAGGCTTTCATTTAACGCACACCTGCCAACATGTACAAATTTATAGTACTCAATAAATTTGAGTACTATTTGAATACGTTTGTATGGTCTCCTGGTTTCAGTTTCAATTTCAGTGTGTGCAGCGCAGGTAAATCAATAGGTCAGTTTCTCTGGTATTTTAAATTAAGGGTGTGGGGGGGGGGGGGGGCTCTGTCCCTTGGTGGGGGCATGGCAGACCTGCTCTGTAGCAAACAGAAAACAAAAACAAAACAAAAAAAAACCAAATGGAATGGATATTTAATAAAAGAAAACAGGGCTTTAAAACAGTACCCTGTGGAACTTTTTAATGACTGAAATAAACTATTATTGTTATTGTTATTATTGCATGGTACCAAACTTTTCCTATTACAAAAAAATTATTTTAAAGCTACATTATTCTCTCACAATTTAAAAAAATATACATATACATTATAAAATTTATATAAATGATATAAGGGTTGAATATTTATTAACCAATATATTTATTAATAAATATCACCAATATATTTATTAACCAATTAATATTTTCATTGTGTTTCTTTTGCTGATTGGCTATGAGGGATCACATGACTCCCACTGCCTTCCAGTGATTATTATAGTCATTCTTATTTTATAATTTTTAAAAATATACCTATACATTTGTATATATACACAAATGTATAATATAAAGGTTGAATATTTATTAACCAATATATTTATTAACCAATTAATATTTTCACCAGTATTAACATAGTGTTTCTTTCCTGATTGGCTATGAGGGATCACATGATTCCAGTCTTGATGATTCCTGCCTTCTAGTGATAATTATAGTCATTATTATTATGATTATTTCACAATTTTTTAAAATATACATATACATTATAAATTTATATAAATTATATAAAGGTTGAATATTTATTAACCAATATATTTATTAATAAATATCACCAAAATATTTATTAACCAATTAATATTTTCACCAATATTACCATTGTGTTTTTGCTGATTGGCTACAAGGGATCACATGATTCCACTGCATTCTAGTGATAATTATAGTCATTATTATTATTCTTTCACAATTTTAAAAAATATACGTATACATTATAAAATTTATATAAATTATATAAAGGTTGAATATTTATTAACCAATATATTTATTAATAAATATCACCAAAATATTTATTAACCAATTAATATTTTCACCAGTATTACCATTGTGTTTTTTGCTGATTGGCTATGAGGGATCACATGATTCCACTGCCTTCTAGTGATTATTATGGTCATTATTATTATTATTTCACAATTTTTAAAAATATACGTATACATTATAAAATTTATATAAATGATATTAAGGTTGAATATTTATTAACCAATATATTTATTAATACATATCACCAAAATATTTATTAACCAATTAATATTTTCACCAGTATTACCATTGTGTTTTTTGCTGATTGGCTATGAGGGATCACATGATTCCACTGCCTTCTAGTGAGGCACGGCGCACGTATTTGGACTTAAATAAAATCTTCCTTCCCACTAGTTTACCAAATACGCTTCCTTGTAGGATAATTGCTATTCTAATTATTATAATAATCATGGTTTTATATTTTTAAAGCCTACAAATTGAAGCTTTGTGGTTGCTAACTACAGTAATCAACCTGGAGGCCATTGTGGTAAATGAACATCATCGTGATGATCACGTTTGCTCTCTTTGGTTTGGGATTCTCCAAAGCGAGCAGCAGGAGCGGCCGCGATGCTCGTAGGAGTATTTTATTATCTGAGGAGGATGAGGATGAGGAGGAGGAGGGTGAAGGAGTGTTGATGATGTCTTGGCTTGGAACCCTGAGTGGCACCTTGGCGCCTTGATGCCGGAGCCAATATTGGATTTGGCCCAGGTCACACCTCAGGGCGGCGGGTTAATGGCCCGCTTTGCCAGGCGCGCAAGATGAGCCCCCCCCCCCCCCCCCCCCAGACAACCTGCTGCCTCAGCAGAACACACACACGTTCCTCCAGGTAGCTGCACGATGGCGGCTAGGAGTGTTCCTAACTAAAAACACTGTGCTGCATTGATGCTTAGGGGAAAAGGCTGAGAACTCCATGATGCAACATTGTTGTTATTACTTTGATGCTGCTTTTTTCAAAAAATCTAAATGCAACTCTGATGTTTCTGCTCCAGGCGAGAAGGACGAATACTGCAGAACACAGACGTGCTAGCTTGGGAATGGCAACGCCAACAAAGACCGACGAGGCTGCACGAACCGTACCGCTTATGTCAACAACCGGCTTAAGTCGACCAACTCGTGCAGTTCTGGTCCACTAAAAAGTGTTGGCTTTTGTCAACATAACATCGGCGACCCCATAGGGTCATTTCTTTGAAATATGGGTCTGTTTATGTTGACATGTGTTGTAGTATTGTCAATCATCATCGCTAAGCAGCAACATAAAAATTACAACATACAACAAATATAAAAATTCTACTTATTAGTCTATCTAGTCTGATGAAAAAATAAAAATAAAAATAAAAATAAAAATAAAAATAAAAATAAAAATAAAAATAAAAATAAAAATAAAAATAAAAATAAAAATAAAAATAAAAATAAAAAAATATGTATTTATTTATGCACAACGATTTATAAGATAAAGTAAACAATAAATAAATTATATTAGATCGGTTCACTAAAAAGTGTTGGCTTTTGTCAACATAACATCGGCGACCCCATAGGGTCATTTCTTTGAAATATGGGTCCGTTTATGTCGACGTGTCAATCATCATTGCTAAGTAGCAACATAAAAATTAAAACGTACAACAAACATAAAAATTCTAGTCTAGTCTTATAAAAATAAAAATAATTAAAATAAAAAAATTAAAATAAAAAAGTAAAATTTATAAAAAAAATAATAATAATAATAAAAATAATAAATATAAAAAATTCTATTAGATCGGTCCACTAAAAAGTGTTGGCTTTTGTCAACAAATTAAAATTAAAATTAAAATTAAAATTAAAATTAAAATTAAAATTAAAATTAAAATTAAAATTAAAATTAAAATTAAAATTAAAATTAAAATTAAAATTAAAATTAAAATTAAAATTAAAATTAAAATTAAATCGGTCCACTAAAAAGTGTTTGCTTTTGTCAACATAACATCGGCGACCCCATAGGGTCATTTCTTTGAAATATGGGTCCGTTTATGTCAACATGTGTTGTAGTATTGTCAATCATCATCGCTAAGCAGCAACATAAAAAATAAAACATACAACAAACATAAAAATTCTACTTATTAGTCTATCTAGTCTTATGAAAAAATTAAAATTAAAATTAAAATTAAAATTAAAATTAAAATTAAAATTAAAATTAAAATTAAAATTAAAATTAAAATTAAAATTAAAATTAAAATTAAAATTAAAATTAAAATTAAAATTAAAATTAAAATTAAAATTAAAATTAAAATTAAAATTAAAATTAAAATTTTGTCATTTCATATGATGAACAAAAACGGCCGTCGCACTGAACAGGTATTGGTATTATGGGCGGTTCATTCGTTCGCAAAAAAAGAACTAGTTCTTTTAACCCGTTTGTTTACGAACGCCACACCACTACTCAGAATCAAAACATGGCGGCGGCAACAAGTTTCTGTGAGTCCGGCCAGAAGAAAAAAATCGCGCAACAGAGTATCCAAAGTATGGGAATACTTCCCGCCAAAAGGTAATGATGCGGTGGTTTGTGACCGATGCAAAATTGAGACAGCATATCACAAAAAATGCGCTAGTTTGGTACCCTTCCTGATACTGGGACCCCAATCAAATCGTTCAGACCAAAAAAAATAACAAATGAAAAGACCAAAAAAAGCCTATCCAAATGCCGCTTGGTGGAAAGAAGGCTAGTTTGCTACGGCAAGAAAGTGTGTACCAAAAAAAACTGAGTACCAAACGGACCAAAAGGGTGCCGCCGCTCGGCGGAAAGGAACCCGAACTGACTGACTCACCAACAGACAGACCGACGAAGCACCAGGCGAGCAAAGCGTTCCCACATGTTTGCCTCCACGCCACATTTCAGCTGAGGAACGCCGCCTCATCCCTTTGCAGTGTTTACAGTGCCCAGCACAACAAGCGCCCCCTCCTATTGCCCCGCGCCTACCTCCCCCCGCCCTCCACCCCCTTCATCTCTCTTAACTTGGCCTGAAACGCCTCTCCTACGGCCGCCATTAATCAGCAACAGAGACTTTCTCTACCCCCGCTCTCGCCTCGCCTTCCCCCCTCCCAAACGCCCACAGACACGCTGGATGAGGCCATTTTGAAAGAGTTAACAGATGTCGGCTGATTGGCCCCGGGCGCTCTGACATTGCCCGAGTGATGTATTTGATGTGGAGTTTATTCAGCTCTAATAAATGTATAAAGAATTAGAATAATCATTCACAGATGCACATAGCCAGATTATAAGCCCGAGCACCTCTTTGAAGAAAAAGCAGGCAGCAGCCAAGATGAACAAAACCAGGGGAGAAGAGTGAAATGGTTCGGTCCGCTTATTATCACAGGCTAGAACCCACTCCATGTTCACACACAAAAGACCTTTGTTGGCCTTACAGGTGCCCCGTGTGTCCGTGCATGGAGCTAAGCGGAACATCTACGCTAGTTTGAGGAAAGAAACTTTTTATTTGGGCACCCTTCACGCCAAAAAGGACCCCAAAAAAGGTCCTGAAAAGCGGAATATGTAAGAACCCTTGGCGATGAAAAAGTGAAAAATGCATACTAATCAGAGGTAAACTGCTTGGTAGCCTTCACATAACATAGCGGCACCTCACAGAGTTCAGTAAAAAGAGCCGTTCATTTCGGTCAATTGGTCGTTAGCCTGTGATCTCCTTCTGGGCATAGACCCGAGTCCATGAGTCGAGTCAGTCCGTTCACTCATGTTCACGTTCGTTCTGACTCAACAGCTCACCAACTAGTGCTGTGTCGGTGATGAACAAAACGGCCGGCGCGCTGAACGGGTATTTTATGGGTGGTTCGTTCGTTCGCAAAAAAGAACTAGTTCTTTTGGGTGCTTCTGGGGCCCCTGTTGAGTGTGTGTGAGGTTTTCCTTGTTTCTTTGATCGGAAAAGTGCATTAGAAGCAAGTTGGAAAAAAGAAAAAAAAAGAAAAAAAAAGAAAAAAAAAAAAAAAAAGAAAAAAAATGAAAAAAATGAAAAAAATGAAAAAAATAAAAAAAAATGAAAAAAATGAAAAAAATAAAAAAAAATGAAAAAAATGAAAAAAATGAAAAAATGAAAAAAAATGACAAAAATGAAACAAAATGAAAAAATGAAAAAAAATGAAAAAAAAACGACATTTTTGTCAAAAACACTGCCATTATATGCTATTTTTGGGTGCTTCTGGGGCCCATGTTGAGCGTGTGTGAGGTTTCCCCTCTGATTTTGACCAGAAAACTGCATTAGAAGCAAGTTGGAAAAAAAAAAAACGGAAAAAAAAACATACGATTTTTGTCAAAAATCACCGCCCTCAAACACTGGCATTTTATGCCGGTTTTGGGTGCTTCTGGGGCCCCTGTTGAGTGTGTCTGAGGTTTCCTGTTTTTTTGGACCAGAAAAGTGCATTAGAAGCAAGTTGAAAAAAAAAACAGAAAAAAACATATGATT